>NW_015552262.1:328251-337505 GCF_001515605.1 Sinocyclocheilus anshuiensis | reverse complement strand
CCGCCCTCTCATTTCAGATGCCGTTTCACTCGGATATACGTCACAGTAGAGAAGAAAAGACAATGGCAACTTCCATTTCATGCCGACTTTAAAAGAAGCGCGGCTCAGACCGATCAGTGTTTGACATCAAAGCACCTCGAGAGCGTTTCGAAAGCATAACGTCTGTATGGTACTTTGATGTCGTACACCGTTCGGTCTGCGCACGCAAACAAAGCCAAAACCTAGTAGTGATGCAAAGTCCGATTCATTTCTGCGAGCCGGTTCTTTTTGGACAGATCAGCTCATTGAACCGGTTCAAAAAGCCGATTAATCGGTTCCTGACGTCATCAAGCAATAACGTCTCTACGCATTTATTTTCTAACAACTCAGTGCCATGTTGTATCAATGAAAAATTCAAATAAGTCATTTGTGTCAACACATATGAAACACTCAAAAAATAAAGTTATTTGTGTGAATGCATATTGCTGATTATTGCTATATAATTCACTTAAGTTAATGGTGTTTGTGGTCACAGATCCTTTATGTCAGATACGACTGACTGACCAATATAAAATCTACTCTGCAGGATCAATATTAAATGGCTGTGTTCATTTAGGTTGTGCTTGGCTTGGCATGTTTGGCATCCCATAACCAGGCACTAAAGGGGCCGAATGAGGGACTGTATTATTATGAATAGTCTTCTGCTGTTCTGTTTGATCTTAATTTCTCATTTTGAACCAGCTATTTTAAAGAATGAATAAACCAGTCTTATAAACTCCTTGATTTCACTTAAGCAACTTTAAATATAATATGCATGCACAATAAACTATTGTAAAATTTATTTACGTCACTCACAGAAAGGTTTTTGCAGGTTTTAATAAAATGTAAATTAATAACAGTCGTAATAAGCATATTTCCAGTATGCGCCTCAGGTTTGCACAGTGTCGTCAACTCACTCATCAGAATCTTCGGTAATCCTCAGCAGACTTCGCCACGGCTCATTCCGTTCTTGTTGAGTCTTCGGTAATCCTCGGCAAACTTCGACAGTTGGTTGAACAGGCTCAATCGGTTCTTTTTGAGTTGGACGTGCTACTTCGGCTGTGCGTCCTGCGTCATCAACCCGGAACTAAAGTTCGATTCAGTTCGATTTGTGAACCGGCTCAACCGGTTACTTCCTGAGAACCAGCTCAAAAGAACGATTCGTTCAAGAACAGAACACCACTAAAATCTAGATATTTTAGGCAATATAGAATTCCTGGCGAGGACGCGTCGGGGAAAAATGTCTTTACACCTTGCGTTTTTCCTCTCCTTTTATTCAATCCACTATCCTACTTCTACACTCTAAAAAATGCTGGGTTGTTTCAACCCAACTTTGGGTTAAATATGGACTAACCCAGCTGTTGGGTTAAATTTTTAAATTACATTTTTAACCCAAAAAATGTGTGCATATTTGACCCAAAGTTGGGTTGAAACAACCCAGGATTTTTTAGAGTGTAGAGTTTTTTTTTAAACAAAGACGTGTTTTGTGTGAATTGCCTAAACTTTCAGGAGTCGCTCTGAGTCTGCATTTTTATGGTGCGCCGTGTTGGGCTTCCGGTAAATTAGTGCTGTGTGAACTGAACCAAAGTCCCTTTAAGGCAAGTCATTTCACTCGCGGCCATCTTTGAAACGCCTCTCGGGCATGCAAGTGCAGCTCCTATCTCTTTGAATGAGTAAACATCAAATTCTCCAAAACTGTTCGCCAAGCTTACAATTAATTTTCATATTTGAAATCACCAATGAAATCTGGCAACAACTGTCTTATAAATGTTGTTTCTTTCGCTCAAATAGCGTTAAAAAAGCATATTAATAAGGCTAGAGCAGCCAGTGTGCATGCGCAGTCCTAAGCACGTATCTCAGAATGCTGACTGTTTCTATAGCAACCGGGACTTCAAACAGCAGCTGCAGTGACACATTGACTATACCCATTAGCAATTGGCTCTTTTACTCAGAAGGCGGGGCTTCGTTCAATAGAGCGGCCATATTGAGCATTGCATTTTCCCCCATTCCAAACTATACGAGTGACGTGTTTTGGGTATTCTATAGTCTTTGACTGAACCGCAGCCAGTTGGCACGTTGTACAATGCACGGACTTTAATGGAGGGTTTTGTTCTAATTCACAGAAACTGGCACAGAGGCGTGTCGTTCGAAAGTTTTGGATCCAGTCGCTGTCTTCCACCTGAGCTGCTCCTGCCGCGGCCTGTAAACAACTTAAATTGTCTTCACTAGGTAAAAGCAAAAATCTTTAATCAAACTCTTTTTGTGTGTAATCAGACATCCAGTGTTGTGGACGTTGCCGTTAACATAATTCGTAAAGATGCTTGATATCGATTCTTTGTTTGAACAGTAGCGGCTCGAAATCAAGAGCTATTGTGAAATTAGAAAAGGAGATATTCTTTGTTCATATGGCTGGAATACTTGACTTTAAGCACATATTTTAGTCTGGTTGTAAATTGCAAATCCTGGATTTGTCTGATCTCAACAATAAGGGTTCAAATTTGTACTTGCCCTGCCAATATTTCACTGGCACAGCATGATCAATAGGCCTTTACACTAATCGGTTTGTAGACTTACTTAGGCTACTGATGCTTTCAAGGCAATTACAAGTCATTTTGTATTTTCAACAGAAAACTCTGTGAGTCTGCTAGAAATAATATTATATATTAAAACTTTATAAGATTTTCATTGGCAACACAACTCTGGCTCAACAGGGCAAATGGCTGTCAATCGGCCTGATGTGAAGACTTGAAGATGGGCTTATTACTTGAGCTAGAACGAAACCAAAATACTGTAGAAACAACTTAGCAACCATCTACAATATCTGAGCAGGAGTTTTTCACGAAAGCACCAGTGTAAGATTATAGTTAAAACCACTGTCTAAATAAAGAGTTTAAGGCAAGCTACTACAGGCTAAACCATTGTTTTTCATGCACTGTCATTTTTCATTCGCATCTGTAGGTTTCAATTTCATTGGCCATTTTCTAAAAAATTTTTTTTTCTCATGCACTGAGCCAGGAATCACCACTGAAGTAGCACTTACAAACACCAAACTTTCCAGTTTTATTCCATTTATCCATAGCCACCTGTTTTATATAACATTTTATTCCAAAACACTTTTCTAAAACTGTCTGTTTGACTTTCTGATTTATGGTATATAATATAAAGAGATATCCAAAATTCCCTCTGTGCAAACCTTTAATTTTAAATAAGGTTAAACTTTAAATTTTGAACCTGGTTTTATCCAATGTTCACATTTATGTTCTGGAAATATATGCAAATTAGTGCATATTTAATTAGATAATGACTGATTTGCATATTTAAACAGTATTTCAGAAAACTTGTAATACAAAACAACTGTCTTAATGTACTGTGATTAATCAAAAAAGAAAGAGTAAGGTGATATCTATCAGTCTTATTCACCTGTGATGTCTTGCCTCATAAGAGGAATGGATTCTGTCCAGGCTTTTTGTCATAGAAATGTGAACCTGGTTTCATTATTTATGCATTTTAATGGCCTCTTTGTGCTTTGCAAACAAACTTATAGGCTCATGGAAGCAAGGGCATATGGTTTTACATGCATAAAAAACCAATCACATTTGCACATAAGAGTGCCCATCCACGCACACACCCTCCAATGTTAATGTATAGGTAGTTTGATGATCGCAATGGCGGCAGTCGATCCGCTCTCGGCTCAGAGAGCTCAGATATCCTCGGGCACCGCTGCCAAGCTGCCAGTCGGTATCGTCACACCTTACTGCCTTTAAAGATTGCCCTGCAGAGACAGCAGGGAAAGCTGAACAGCCGGGCAGCCCTGGAGAGTTACGAGGTGGGAGCCATGCCAAGACGTGCCCACCAGAGAGAGAGAGAAAGAGGGGGTGAGGGAGGTACCCATCCACAGCTATCATGAAGGACAGAGAGGGGGGATTTGAACAGAAGCGACACGGATCCTACATGTACCTGCACAGCCAATCAATTCTCCGAATCTTTGCGACGATGCTGCGTGAGATATATGCGCAAACATGCAGGTCTGCACCACCGTAATCCACAGAAATGGCAATGGAAGACAGAATGTAAATGAGGCTGTTATTGCACAGTCGCGTTCATCAAACTGAGCTGGAGAGACTTCAATGGCCCTGATGAATATGCATGCAAATTTGTTAATTAAGTTAATTATTCTGCTGAAAATTCATTTGTCTTCCCAAGGACATTTCTGCAATGATTTTAACATGTTTCTACAATTAGTCATGCACAGTGCAGTTTAAAATCACTTTGTCCATTCTATTTATTTATTTATTTATTTATATCTCCAAAAGTTTCGCACCCAGTGGGGGGACGGTGTGCAAAACCGCCGAGGTCGGCAGAGGTTACGCATATGTGTGTGCATGTGTTTAAGCAAAGCAAGTCGATGGTAGCTTATGTCTACGAGGTCACTGGATGGCCAGTGTTATTTTAAAACACGTGCCAGAACAGAAACCTTATGTCTTGACAAGAACATGAAGAAATAACTTTAAAGGAATAGTTAACCCAGATTGAAAATTTGTTGTCAATTTTCACCCTCAGGCCAACCGGATGTTGATGAGTTTGTTTCTTCATCAGAACAGATTTGGAGAAATGTAGCATTCCATTACTTGCTCACCAATGGATCCTCTGCAGTGAATGGGTGCCGTCAGAATGAGAGTCCAAACAGCTGATAAAAACATCACAATAATCTACAAGTAATCCACACCACTCCAGTCCATCTGTTAACATCTTGTAAAGTAAAAAGCTGCGTGTTTGTAAGAAACAAATCCATTAAGACATTTTTTACTTCAAAACCGTTGCTTCAAGCTAAAATGCGAGTCCTCTATCCATAATGCTTCCTCCATCTCCTCTGAATGAGGAGAGAAATATCAAGCATTGCTTACAAGCACAGTCCAAAATGATTCTAAACAAATATGTGGGAGGATTTTGATGTGAGAGGAGAGGAAACGTTATTATGGACTTTTTTTGCCAGAGGAGACCGTTTAAAGAAGATGTTAAATGATGGACTGTAGTGGTGTGGATTATTGTGATGTTTTTATCAGCTGTTTGGACTCTCATTCTGACGGCACCCATTCACTGCAGAGCATCCATTGGTGAGCAAGTGTTGTTATATGTCCACTACTCAAAAATCGCAAGTCCGAACATTTAGAAAAGTCAAAGCATATGAGTTGTGGTATATTTTTTTGTCTGTAGCACAAATGGTGCAGCGTTAGTGGTTTGTTCAAATCCCTAACTCTAAGTACACTTTAGCAAGTGCTAATAAATTAGACAGTTCTGGTTATAATGAGGAAGAGATTAGTATAAAAAATCCTTCAGAGAACAGATGTCTATCAGCTCCGATCGATGCCACACCTGGTTATTAAAATGCATCGTTTCATAAGCAAGACCTTTGAGTGAGCAGAGAATAATTCCTTTGATATTTCGAAGAGAAGAGTTTTGCTTTAGATGAGACTCTAATTCTCTGTTCCAGGAGTTAAATTAATATCATGTAAATAAAGAGATGTTGTTGTTGTTGTGCAGAACATCACACGTGTAAAAAAAGGCTGAGAACGGATGGGCTGGTTTATGAACACATGAATGTAGTTTGAGACTGTATTTCATCATTCTGACCCTGTAGAGGAGCTGTGCAGTGTGACTCATGGTTTTGGTTTGATCATGGATGATTTGAACACTGTGTTTCACTCCAATCTGCTCTCAATTAACCCTGATGTCCTCCGAGGTTTGCCTGAGGCATATGCATCTCTTCCCCTCTCATATACAATAAGCACTCTGTATCGGCAAATACATTTTAAAATCTATTAATAATTTAGCTTTTTACATTTTTTTTAGAAATATTTATTGTGTGTGTGTGTGTGCTAGCACTCTCTATTCTAATCTATCCACTATATAATTGTAACAATATAATATAATATACTTATATTAATTGCAGAATAAAATATCAGAATAAGACTTTTAAAATGAAAAAAGAAAGCAAGTTGTCACTTTTTACTCTAGTGAACATCTCATCAAACCTAATATTGTAACATCTTGTCACACTATATGGGGTAAGTTGTCACACTGGGACGATTCCATTAAATTGCATGCCATTCGATCATAAAACAACAAAAATGGAAACAATAACAGCACAACCAAACTTAGGCTGACAAAACCTTAAAATAACCAAATTTATAGTGTGACAAATGTGACATGTTTCTAGACCTGGCATTTGTGAAAAAGAATATCCAAGAAGACAGGAATTTGCGTATTATCTAAACTACAGATTTCCAAAAAACCTTGACATTAAAAGGCAGCAAAATAAAATGGAAAAATCACAGTATGTTAAATAAAGACAGGAGGAAAGCAGGTAAGAACAGGAAGGTCTAATGAGACTCTATTGAGCAGAAAACAACATCTGTTTGGCTCCTGGCTATAATCTGAGCACACATTTGCCAGAGAGGAACAGTATGGGAAAAGACCACGTCTTTCAAGAAACTTGTAAACAGATGCAGTGAACAGGTATGTCTGTTCTCAACTTTCCCAGCAATGAACTGTTTCTGTTCAAAGCTGAGCAGATTTCAAAGGTCTTTGAAGGAAATAACATTATTTTGCTGCTGGATAGGTGAATCTCTGCTTCTTTTTGGCACTCTGAAAACACTGAGGAATATAAATGATATAACTCATGCAATGATTTCTATTATGAGCAAGACTTCAATCACATGGTCTCTTCTGAAATGTTGTCCGTGTTTATGTTTCATGTGGGTGAAACAGCATGATCGAGGACATTTAGCGAGGCATGTCAGTGCTATAAACAGACTGTCATTTTAACACTGCTGAAATGTCAAAGCAGACATGTCAGATTATGCCAACATCCACATCTCGTTTTATGGAAAGATTTGCTATAAAAAATTATACACTAATGTCCAAAAGTTTGGGGCCGGTAAGATTTTTAAAATGTTTTTGAAAGAAGTCTCTTATGCTCACCAAGGCTGCATTTATTCAATTAAAAATACATTAAAACAGTAATATTGTGAAATTTTTTTACAATTTAAAACAACTGTTTTCTATGTGAATATATTGAAAAGTGTAATTTATTCCTGTGATGCAAAGCTGGATTTTCAGCATCATTACTCCAGTCTTCAGTGTCACATGATCCTTCGGAAATCATTCTAATATGCTGATTTACTGCTCAAAAATTTTTTTTTATTATTATAAACGTTGAAAACAGTTGTGCTGCTTCATATTTTTGTGGAAACCGAGTTTCTGCTGAAAAGCTGAAAAGAACAGCATTTATTTGAAATAGAAATCTTTATAACATTATAAATGTCTTTAATGCATCCCTGCTGAATAAAAGTATGAATTCCTTTAAATAAATAAATATTACTGACCCCATACTTTTGAACAGTTCGTGCACATTATAGTTGATGTAATTTGAAACATTAATCATTATGCATGTTATTAAAAGTGCAGAATTATTTTGGATGCTTTATACATTTCTACACACATAATGTTCTGGTGCAAAATCCTCAAATCTATATCTGTGATAAATCACACCAGAGCTGAGCTAAGTCGACGTATTGTCTAGAAGAGAGCAATTGACTGCCATCTGTCTGAGGTTTGTGGTTTGGGAGTTTAATGAGATCAGAACAGGACAGAGACGTCGTGGGACTATGTGCTCCACTGAGTGAGATAAATCAGCTTTTTAAGACAGATATCACACATAATTACATTAGGTGTTATATTAAAGATACCTCAGAGTGTATTTGTCAGAGGAGCATATAGTCTGACATCTATCAGTGATATTCAGTGATGGTTCCATCAAGAACCTTTAACATCCATGGACTCTTTCCATTCCACAAAAGGTGAAAAAAAAGTGGCTCTTTAAATTATTAAAATGTTTTCACACTAAGAATAAAAAGTGGTTCTTTTAAAAACTGCTCACTTTGCGGAACCATAAATGGTTCTTCGAAGGCACTGCTTGCAATTTGCAGTCTTTATTTTTGAGAGTGTATCTGAATGCTCATGCTTTTAAAAATCTGCTATGACTTCTTTTATTCTATGGTAGCCTACACAATGTCCAAACTGCTCTAATTTTATACAGTTAAAGCAAAATGTGACTATGCGTGGTCAAGCAGTGTTTTAAGGCAAAATCTTCAGTGAATAACTTATGTTTGCATGAAAAACAGACCAGAATCTATCATATGACTTCAGATTTAGTGCACAAGTAGCCTAAGAGACTATTTTTATGGTGTTTTTATTTTGCTTTTTTGTCCAATTCTTCTAATATTTTTTGCAAAATTAAATATCAGAAGAAAAGAAAGCAAAGTATTAATGTCTAATGTCTTGTAAGTCCAAATGGTCTCGGGCAAAACATCACTTTAATAAAAATGACATTTGAAGAATGTAATTCGAAGCGCTATAAAGCTCATAAATGTCTCACTTGTTGACCACTACTGCCACCTACTGGACACTGGCGGAATTACCCATTTGCAACCAAGACCTTTCTTTTTTCTTTTACTGCACAGTGGAAAATTCCTTTTCAGTATTCTGGTATCACACTTGGTTTTCCATCTGCTTTTTTTTTTGTTTTGTTTTTTGTTTCTGTTCTGCTTTCAGGAATTTTCATGACGCATTACATTACAGTCGTGTAGATGAGGACTTCTCCAAACTCAACAACCTCAAGCACACTAATATTACATTACAAAACTGTAATACATGTAATTCAATGATGTGACACTTTTTAAAAACATTTTCTAGATTTATTAAGTTATTAAAAAATACATTCAATACATTCATACAGACAATTACTTCAGTACACTTTTATGATAAACATGTTTTCAGTTATTTGATAGTTTGGGGGCTAAATATGTTTAATGGCAAAATACGTAGGTGGTGTAAAAAAATTATAGAAATTCCTTAAATTCTTAAAAAAAAAAAAAAGGAAGACATTTGGTATAAAATCTTTTAGAATAATAAAAGGGCTGTGTCTGAAGGTTTTTAATCAATATATTTGTATAGGCCAATATATTTTACCTTTATTATGAAATATAGGCCTAAAGATAATTCAGACTGTCAAATGGAATAACCCCAAAAACTTTCTGATATTACTGATGATTATATTTGTAAGAAAAATATTTGTAAAAATAATTATTAAGGAGTGTGAGTGTTCATGTTTTAAGGAAAATATTTGTAGTACCTTTTACTTGGTACTTGCAACCCTTAATAATTTTTTATATATA
>NW_015552262.1:320173-322231 GCF_001515605.1 Sinocyclocheilus anshuiensis | reverse complement strand
ATAATGTCAGAAAAAAATAAAAATATTTTTAAAATATTTTTTTGCAAATAATTATTAAGGAGTTTTCATTCATTAAGGTGTATTATTAATTCATGTTTTCAGGAAAATATATTACTTTTTACTTAATAGTTACACCACTTAAACTTTTTTTTAATGTATGAAACCAACATGAATGAATTTAAATTGCATTTCTAAGAATTTGGCGCATGCTTTGTTAATTTTTTTGTCATTCTAAAATTTCTGTTCACTCTTGCATGTTTTTTGGTTTGATTGTTGATGAATAAAAACTATACGATCCATCAGTTATTCATCTGAACATCCTGAGAATGTTTTGAGCCAATGTAAACATCACGTGACTCACTTTAGAGCCTCAACAAAATGACGTCATGATGACACTTTAACACGATCAGAGATGAAACTGGCCCGAGAAGCTGCTCGGGTTGCTGAATGTTTGCGTGCTGAACCTCTGCGAGAGCCGACGGAAACCTCTGCTCCATGGCAGGTAATTCCTGAACTTCTTCCCTCCGAAGATGTGGACGAGTGGATTCAGACAGCAGTGGGAATACGCTAGAATGTGAGTGATGCAGTAGATGATCTCCCAAACACTTTCCCTCAATGCAAAAACGCCTAAAGACCTCAAGGACAAGAGGAAGAGGAAGATGTTATATGGCGCCCAGCAGATGAAGAATCCCACGGCGATGCTTAGGATGACACATACGGCGTGATTTCTGCTTCGGATGCGACTCTGAAGGATGGCAAATCCCATCCGTGTGTGGCAGAACACAATAACCAGGAATGGCAACAGGAAAAAGAGAATTATCTGAGAGAAGTATCCAAACAACTCCATAAACATTGAGTTATAGTTGGGAACACAAAATACACCATCAGGACCGTCCACAGTTTCAGAGAAGATCATTTCAGGCAGACTGAAGCCTACAGAGATCAACCATGCCACAGCAGAGGAGATGTGCGTGTAAAGTCTGCTACGATTCCCTACAGATGAAGCGAACACCGGATACACCACCGCCACGTATCGATGGACTGTCATGACTGTGAGGAACATCATGTAGCTGTACAGGCCCAAAAAGATGTACCAGGTGAACAACTTGCAGGCCAGATTTCCAAAAATCCATCCCCAGATGTGATTAATGGTCCAGGGAACCAGCGTGAAGGTGAAGATGAGGTCGGACACTGTCAGATGGAGGAGCAAGCAGTCAGCAGAGCTGCTCAAAGCCACTTTCTTCAAGACCACCCAAAGCACAAAGCTGTTTCCGGGTAGACTGATGCAGATGATGAGACTGTAGCAAATGGCGTTGATGATCCTAAACGAAAAATTCTCCTCCTCTAATGTAACCAAAGGATAATAATCCTCATATGTGTAGTTGAAGTCATAATCATAGCTGATATTGGAGACCTCGTGCAAAGTCTCTCCATGCATCATGTCGTCTGTAGAAAGACCGATTGAATTGATGTTAAAAATGATGCACTATAAACTGACCTATATGACAAAACTCTAAATATTCTGAAGCCATGCAATAGTTTTGTGTGAGGAACAGAAAGTGTAAACAGATTTTAGGGAACAAATACAAACTTATCCCTTATATAAAGGTTCCGTTTGACTTCAGATGATTTGGAAATTGACACATGATTCATTTGGACAAATGCTATGGTGCTACTGTAAATAATAATAAAAATATTAAAAATATATATATTTTTTAAACATTTTTTAATTATTAGAAATCAGAAATGCACGCATGCATACCCACAAACAAAGAGATATGAAAGAAAAATGTAATACAAGAAATACCTTGGTTGTTGTGGTGGTTTGTTCCTTAAAATATCGCTGTTGTCTCTCATAGAGACACTGAAGAAATCATACATGTTCTGCGTGTTTCTTCCTTCAGTCACATGAACGTCCAGCCCACTTATTTACATCAAACACATTAACACATATCTTCTTTAACAGATACATTCATCATAAAGTAAATTGTTGAATAAAATATAAATAACATTTTCCACTATATATTCTTAAACCTCTTAATACAGTGATAGAGCGCA
>NW_015552262.1:316434-319848 GCF_001515605.1 Sinocyclocheilus anshuiensis | reverse complement strand
TCTATTACTAAAATGTTTTTTTTTTTCTGGGAATAAATAAATTCATCATGTTTATGGTCTCTATTTTTACAGTGTTTTCAGTGTGTTCAGCTCTACAATGTTTGTTTGTTGCGCTTCACAATTTTCTCGAGCTCCTTCATTCGTGTACGGATGAATCCTGGAGTCGCTCGGATCCGTTGGTCCTCTGTAGAGCCCCGACTGCCTGAGTTCAGGAGAGCAGAACAATAAGCTGGACAAGAGATTTCTGTACTTCCCTCTGAGAATATACAGCGCTGGGTTTATGCAGCAATGAGAAAATGCCAGAATCCTGCAGATGATAAACGCAACGTGCAGCTGATAATGTTCACAGGCATCAAATTCATAGATGGACATCAGCACGATGATGATGTGGTACGGTCCCCAGCATATGAAGAAAGCTATAACAATGCACAGCACCAGTATCACAGTCCTGTATTTCTGCCTGGTCGACGTTGACATGAGAGTCAAAAGGATTTTGGTGTAACAGAAAGCAATGACTGCAAACGGTACGAGGAACAGCAGAATGAGCTGTGCATAATATCCAGCCTTTTCATCATGCGTATCGGTGCTTTCACAAGAATATGTGTTGATATGCGCATTTTGTGCCTTTGCGGTTATTGAATCTCTCAGACAAGCAATCAGACTTATGATCCAGGCACCAATGCAGGCAACTTTTGAACATTTGAGCCTTCGACTCCGTGTTAGCCAGTAGCTTCTGACCACAACCACAACAAAACGGTCGAGGGTCATGGCCGTGAGGAGGATAAGGCTTCCGTAGATGCCTACAAAATAGGCCCCGGTCATGATCTTGCAGGCGACATCACCAAAAACCCAATGATGAAGAAGCTCCACGCACCAGAAAGGCAACGTCAGTGTGAACAGAAGGTCGAAAAGAGCCAAACAGAACATGAAAAGGTTGGTAGCCCTTTTCAGGTCTTCGTAGCAGGTGAGCGCAAACACGAGGAAGCCATTTCCAAGGATGCTGAGGCAGAAGATCGTGGCATAGCACACGCCGGTGGTCATTTTATAGTTGTCGACCTCACACATTGAGATTAGCTCGTCATCATACTCATATGAGTCATTCTCATAATGGCTGATGTTTGAGTTGAACGCCTCCATCTAGCATAAAAATAAAGGCATTTTACCACAATGCAATTTCTGACACTTGCATGATGTAGAAAATTTCAAAGCAAGCAATCACAGTCAAAAAGCTATGCAACTGTTGCATCTTGCATCTTCGGTAGTATACAGTATAGTAAGAAGAATGAAAGAACATGAAATGCATACCTCAAGGTCTTGGTTGACTGGGTTGTATAACTGCTTAAGGAAAATGGTCTAAGTGACAATAGAAATCACACTTCTGTTAGTGTTGTCATTTCCTTTTGCTAATGCATGCAGTTTCACAATGAATAAACCGAGAGTGGCTTGGCATTGCAGCATGTGTTTTCTGAGAAGTTTAAAAACCTTTTGGCTAGTTCCCAAATATATTTATATTTGTATATTTATTGAGAATTTGAGTGATTCCAGGTCCTTAATGATTCTCAATAAATATTTGGGGGGAAATGCAATTGCATTAGGCCTACTTTTTCCATTTCAATAAAATATGAATTTTAAACAGTTCTCGCAAAAGTATAGACTTTTAATGACTTTTCTGTTTTTCTAGAGGCAAGGATACAGTAAAAACAATCCAATAACAGGCCTTCGTTTTGTTCTAAAACTCGATATTAAACAACAATACTAAACACATAAAAGTGAAAATGTATTAAATTCATTCATGTTTTAAAAATGCTATCGATAAAATGCATACTGAACACATTGTCATATGAAGAACTAACTCGATCATCTACATTTGAAAAGAATGTGTTTGATTCACTGAAAAAGAGGTGGCTCATAACAGTACATTATCTTGCAGTATCACAATGGTCATTATTTTGTGATTTTGTTTGATGTTGTTTGAATGGCACAGATAAATACCTTTCAGACACTGGATTATTAGTCTGCACATGGAAACACAGGTAATTTATTAACAATACTGTACTATTTCCATATTAAAGAATACATATTAAAGTAAAATAAGTCACCTGAACAAACTTTACTCTCATCTTGAGTTCTTTCCAGACCATTTGATGAACCAAAAAACACATACCAGAAGATCACATTGAATCAGCCAACCACATATGACTAAAGTGCCAAATCTGTGGTGAACTGATCCATAGAACAGCTGCAAGTATGAGAAATTAGCAGAAATGCTGATTTTTTGGTGACTCATCGAAGTATTGACAGAACCAAAGCCCAGGAACATGCGTTAGTGAATAGTTAATGCACATGTTTTAAAAGAATTCAAGTCGCCAAGTCTGTAAGTATATCAGTTAATGATCTTTGGCTAATTTGATTAGTGATTATTTAATTATAAACAATTATTATTATCATTATGTAAAAAATCTCAGTGGAAAGATATTTCACTTTTAGTAGCAGATAATGTGAGATGCGCAGATGCAAAGATGTTTTGTTGATCAAAGTTACTTGCAGGAAACACTCATAGAAACCTCAATGAGAACATAAGAGCAGAGCAAACATGCAGGCATTTTTCATTGCATTTATTTAGTTACAAAACAGAACTCACACTATACTGGCATCATTTTAAGATTAGGGTTGGTTTATTAGGTATCCTGACAGATGTTTCCTGATGGTTGAGGGTTGAGATTTTTTTTTCTGCTTGCATATTTCAAATTCTCAAAAAAAAAAAAAGGGGTATGAAACTGTCTGCAGTTGAACCCATCCAAGTTCACACACACAGTAGGGAACACACACACACACACACACCATGAACACACACCCGGAGCAGTGGGCAGCGATACCCTTTCAAAAGGTACTAATATGAACAATTTAGACAATAATAGGTACTTTTAAAAGTGACAGCGTTGTGTCTTATTTCTGAGAGTGAACAAAGTTGCAGGAAAAGGCTTAGAAAGGAGAAGTTGAGGCCCCTGATCACAGATCAAAGAAACACTGTTTATCAGGAAACCGCCAGCAATGTGGTTGGGTGCAATTTCTTTTTATTGTTTGTGACTCAAAAGTTACATTAATGACAGAAGTTAGGTCTAGTTTTACAGTGAAATAAATGCACATGTTTTCTAAAACATTCATAAATCAATTATTAATATATTAATAATTTATTAATAAATTGAAGGATAAACGATAATGATTCACTCAGTTTAAGTTTCACACATAAACTGCTAGAAAATGTCAAATTTCATATATACATATACATATATATATACTGTATATACACACACACACACACACACACACACAAACAAACATATACAGTGGGTACGGAAAGTATTCAGACCCCCTTAAATTTTTCACTCTTTGTTATATTGCAGCCATTTGCTA
>NW_015552262.1:293587-316251 GCF_001515605.1 Sinocyclocheilus anshuiensis | reverse complement strand
CAAATGGCTGCAATATAACAGAGTGAAAAATTTAAGGGGGTCTGAATACTTTCCGTACCCACTGTATATTGTTAAACATTGCATTTTACATTTATATAAAAAAAATTAAAGCTGTTAATCTAAAATCAGTTAATCCAATTGGAAAAATGCTAATAATGTTAAAAGCATGCATAACAAGCCATTATGTTGTTTAAAGTTAACAAATGCAGTAAAGAGCTAACATGTTCACTACTGTATATAAACACCAATTTATTTGTTCATCATTTGTAGCATCAATTATGAATGTATAAAAGAAAGCAAATATATAATGCAAATAATTTTAACAGAGTAAATGTATATAACAGGGGTATTCAAGCAAGCGATTAGTCAACAGAAGAGACAGACGGCTGCACGTGAGTGTCCTGCATAATACTTGTTTATAGATCTGCTGTTGGAATTATTACTTGCTGCTAGGAAGGAATATTTCGTTTTCTGCCTATTTCTACGTTATATTTTTGTTTGCGTTTGTATTTTTGATTGCACTTTCTGGTAATTATAATAATTGCCCTCGGCAAAGAAGGAGCGCGTGTAATTTAATTGCTCCCTTCCTGCGTTTAAGTGCGAACTGTAGTTTCGATTTGAGGAATTGCCCTGCTATAGACTATTGGCTGTGCTAATTAGAAGGCGGCCACAGCCCCAATTGTAAGTCGCTTTGGATAAAAGCATCTGCTAAATGACTAAATGTAAATGTAAATGTAAATGTATACAATTAAAGTTCCAAGAGGTCTTGTCTCAATATATCCTTTCCAGTGGACACCAGTAATGCAGTCAAAAATAGTCAGGATATTGGGTCCTCAGAGCCACAGGCCAGTGGCTTCTGAGAATTTTTCTATAAAAAAAATAAAAATTCATCAGTGTCAGGGATTCATCACAGTCACTGCAGTCACCAGCCAGGATAATCACCCAATCACAGTCACCTGAGTTCTAATCACCCGCACCTGCTGTCACCAATCAAGCCACACTACAAATACACACACATCACAGTCACTCACTGTCCGATCTACCGTTCACTCCTATGGACTGTTCTGGACTCTCTATACGATATTCTCCTAGAAAGACTTACCTTCTGGTTCTCCCGCGATCCTCCAACGACTCGTTGGAAGCTGTTCCACGATCTCCCTCGAAACCGGCATCAGACACTCACCCTCAGAACTCAGATAAGAACCCTGGAATCATTCACTCTGTTGACACTCACCTGCCTTAAACCTAACCCGTTCCACTCCTCTACCTCTTGTATCAATAAACCATCCTGTCTTTCACTTACCCGTTGTGTCTGGCCTTGCTTTATGACAATCAGTGAAGCCTAATATGAATATTAAAATATAAGATCAGATGTTTAACCAAGCTATTATGTTTTATGTTTAGATACTGTACATAAAGTGGGTACGGAAAGTATTCAGACCCCCTTAAATTTTTCACTCTAATAAATCTGCAAAAATGTCAACGATTCTGTGTTTTTCTGTCAATATGGGGTGCTGTGTGTACATTAATGAGGAAAAAAAATTTACTTAAATTATTTTAGCAAATGGCTGCAATATAACAAAGAGTGAAAAATTTAAGGGGGTCTGAATACTTTCCGTACCCACTGTATGTAAGGCAGAAGGCCATGTGACAGAAAAGATACTCTATGGGGGTTCAGAGTTTTCCTCTTGAAGTCTGGACCATCTTTATATTTTGCTTAAAACAAGCATAATCAAAACACTCTCATCATGTGCAGAAAACAGTTAACCAGTAATTTCAATGTTTATGATGTCTTTCCTTGCCATCTACAAATAATTTTCCCAATTTCAATAATTATGTTTATTTTAAAATGCTCTTAACATACTGATTAATAATGCTAAATGTAGATGTCACATTTTGAACGGTCAGAGTCATATACGTATGTATGATAGGTAAAAATAACTATATTTGCAGCATTGTTGTTTTCTGCAGTGCTTTAGCAAAAGTATCTATCTATTTTGCTGCTCACTGTGATTCTGCTTCTGTTAATGGCGCTTTAGTGTCTTTATGGAGAAGCAATGCACATGGGAAGGGCTTGAATGAATCACATTTGGCTCTGGGTAAAAAAAATATTAGAGGATATAATGGTGAAAGTTCATTGCAATAAATGGCCCTGAGAGCTGGTGGTGTGAACCACTCCGTTGTTTTGAAGCACTGCTCACTTCATTTAGAAATGGTAAAATGGTGCTGCATGCCGTTGCCATTATGTCTTGTGGTCCGGTTTGGAACAAAGCTGAGCCTGCCATTTGAATATGCCTGGTATATAACAACTTGCATCACAGATTTTTAGAGCTTTTTTCATGCAATTTCAGTAATCTAATCAGTTTATTGTACAGACACTTTAAATTGCATTCATTTTGTTGCTGAAAATCAGTACATGCATTGTTCAAACCCATTGAGAGTTTAAGCATAGAAAGCTAATACATAGATATTTCTTCACCATTGGAGTAAATAAGCCTGCTGTGTCGATTCTGAGGCTCTGTGTTGTTCTTACAGAAAGTCCGTGAAATTTTCTTCAAGTGGTTTCTGAATTTTATGCCCATAAAAACATAAAACACAGGATTCAGGCAGCAGTGTGAGAAAGCCACCATCTGAGAGATGTACATCCAATAGTCTATAGATTTACTCAGCTTACAATCACTAAAAGGAGAGATTTCCCATGCAATCAGAGAGTCCAGAAATATGGCCATGTTGTATGGCCCCCATCCCAAGAAAAAAAACACCACTATGAAGAGGATGAGCTGCACCGTCTTTCTACGAGTGTGAGATGTTGGTCGAAGCAGCCGTCCCAAGATCACAGTGTAGCAAAAAGCAATGATCACAAAAGCGATAATGAAAAAAGAATTTTGCATGTATGTACTCATGAGTTTCCAATTAATTTTATCATCAAAAGCACAGAGCAGGAATACATTGGTGCCGTTGTTTTGGCTCTCCATGAATGCATCAAATTGGTCGGATACAACCGTGTTGAACCTGGCTTGTGGGATGGCAGCACAGAGACTGATGATCCAGATGGCAATTGATGTCGCGTAGCAGTGCAGGCTCTTCCTAGACATGACCACCGACATGGGATGAACCACGGCCATGTAGCGGTGGACCGTCAGAACCGTCAGGAAGATGATGCTGCTGTAATATCCCGTGTAGAACACAAAGTTAACTGCTTTGCAAGCAGGATCTCCAAGGGTCCAGCCATACATGTAATAGTAGGCCCAGAAGGGCAGGCCAAAGGTGAAAATCAGATCAGAGAGAGCCAGATTTAACAGAAATGTGTTGGTGAGGGATTTCAGATTTTCAAACTTCACAAGGACCCACAAAACCAATGTGTTTCCCACACAGCTGAACAGAACGACGATGAGGAAAATGACTGGGGTGACGGCTTTCCCAAACTGGATAACATTGGTCTTGATACAGATGTCATCTTCAAAACTTTCATTGTAATCAGAATAGTCAAAAATGTCAGATATTTCATACAGATTTTCAGTCATTGATTGGACTGTCATCTTGATGCATAAATGTACACTGAAAAAATAATTGGGGACAATTTCACTCAGAAATTCCTAATACATTTCACATATGATTAAAAAAAAAAACAGCATCTATCTGATCTTAATAACTCAAATATTAAATATTAACCAACTGGAGAAATAATCAGTGATTGCATTGATAATTATTGCACATATTTTTCACATGCACTTCAGAAATACTGAGAGCATAACATTAATGCAAATCTAACATTTCTTATATTATACAAAAATATAATATCTCAGTGGAATTCATAATCTGTTTTCTGCATGCTGTTATCACTTACCTTTATGAAATTCTCCAGAGAATATGTTAATGGTTGATTGCAGACTGAATGAGTGTTCAATTTAAAAACGATGAAACTTTCTAGATGATTGTTCCTATTAAGAGTATCAGTACAACCCACCAATAAATGATGCTCAGATCCTCCATCCTCAAAATCAAAACCAATAGGCCCATGTCCTATTTTCGGTTCCTTTATAGCATACATTCATTTGCAAGGTCTGGAGGGGCCTTGCCCTTAGTCAAAAAGGACTTGAATCAAATCACATTGAGTTGGCGTAGCCTATATATTAAATATGGATTGGGATAAATGTATTAAGATAAAACTTAAAATAAGACTCTATGCATCAGCCCTGATAGTAGCTATCTCTTTTTGAAAGCACCTGCTTCATAAAATTACTCGACAGAAGCAATTGATAAAACTAATTGTTGACGGTAATTTGTTTTGATCTTTTTCTAGTTATACAGTAACACTTAGCACATGTTAAATCATAATACATATATGTGAACACCTGAAATGTGTTTGTGTTAGTGGCGATGCTGCACTTGTTATTGATCATCACATGACACTACTTGTTTATTTACTGCGTTTTTATTATTATCGCGCAACCAAACTGATGCGCCACGGAAGAACCTGCTATTTCGTTTTCGCCTCTGATTGGATTAGCTTGCTGTCAGTCATCTTAGTACCGCCCCCCGTAATGGCTGCTTGTTGTATCCACTGTAAACAATCGATGAGGAAGACCGTCTTTCTGTATGAAGTATGTCTTTATTTACATTTATTTATCATTATTTAAATATGTTTATCAAATATACGTTTATTTATACTGACGATAGTTTGACGGTTCTGACAGAAATGTGACTAAAGCGCTAAACGCTAAAGTTGCAAAGCTCAGCAGGTGCCTACCTAGTCTCATTTTAATATTTAAATATATAAAAAATATGATTTATAATTTTAGTCTGTAATGATGGTAATCATAATATATTTTTTAAGGAATTGTGAATTTTGGGCAGTGAATTTCCCTACGTTTAAAAACAAAAGTAAAACTCTGTACATCAAGATTACACCAGTGCATTATTATTTTTATTGATTTATTTAATGATACAAATAAGTTCAGAATTAAGATGGTAAAAATATGGGATGTTTTATTTTGTCACATTGTTATACCATCATAAACTGTTTGAGGTTTACTGTTTTATTGTTATCTTTATTATTTGAGTACCACCCTTTTTCTTTTCCCTTTGTTTTTACAGGCATAATGTTGACTTTATGAACCATCCACACTAACAAATTCAGCCTACCATGAGTACAGTGGGTGAAAATCAGCTGCAGAGAATAATCAGAGATTTGCATGGTAAAACCACACACTCAGTGTGATGTTTTGCATGTGAAGTGAAAGTGACGTGACGTGGCCAAGTGGTGTTCCTTTATAGCATACATTAATTAGTGCTCTGCATTTATCCCATCCAAAGTGCACACACACAGCAGTGAACACACACACCGTGATCTTTAAAATAGCATCATATGCCCCCTTTAAGATGTTATTGAAATTTGGAGAATTGTTGTGCTTTGCATTTTAAAATGTTCACGCAACCTCTTATGAAATAAACGAGGCGAGTTGTTTCAAAGGAGATTAAACAAATGACTTCATATTTTTAATCTATATTCTGCTAAAATGCAATTGTTTATGCAGATGCAGTTTCTGAGTTGAGCAAAGAACATTATGATTCTGGAGAGCCCATCACCGATGACAGCGCCAGCCTTCACAAGTTCTGTTATAAACTGGAGTACCTACTGCAGGTACGGCTCAGTCTTTAAGGTCGTTTAACATTTAATGCTTGAGTTTTCTTTGTTCATTACATTTACATTTAGTCATTTAGCAGATGCTTTTATCCAAAGCGACTTACAAATGAGGACAATAGAAGCAATCAAAACTAACAAAAGAGCAACAATATGTAAGTGCAAATGTCAAGTCTCAGTTAGCCTAACGCAGTACACGCAGCAAGGTTTTTTTTTTTTCATCAGGAACTCTTTCTTGAAGTTACTGTATATCTAGCCCAGCGTGGAATCTGCAACTACAGAATTCGGCGGAAATTTCCACAGAATTCAGACTCAGATTCACAAAGTTCTATGCATCCTTGCCTTTTGTGTCTTCACTGATTTCATTTAAATATTATCTATTAATAATAGTGCAGTATTTAGTGCAAATTTGACCAATATTTAATAAGGGTCTGATTATTTGCAGGAGAAAAAAACAAAACAGAAGATTACTCTTTTTTTCATTTACTACACTTATTATGAGCCAGGGGACATAATTAATTTCATTATTATTATTTTTTTAAATAATTGGTTAAGTACATATTAATTTAATCTTAATTTGACGTTTAATTTGACTTAAGTTTTATTTTAGTAGTATTTATATGCTGTTATAGTATTTATTAATATTTTTAATAACCTTTATTATTTTTTCAGTTTTCATTTTAATTTTAGTTTAAGTTTTAGGAATTTTGATATGTGCATGTCATTTGATCATATAGCTTTAATACATTTTTATTTCAGTTTTAGTTTTAGTAATTTTACTACTTCAACTTGATTTATTTCATTTAGTTGCCAAAGCAGCATCTCTAGTTTTCTGTTTCAAAGTTTTTCATGTAATATTTGTATAAAAAATTTTTCAGGTATATTTCAGTTACCAAAAATAGTTATAGTACAACTGCAATATATATAAATTCGGCAGATTTTTTGCCCACAATGTCGAAAATGTTTCTGGTGGAACTAGTCTACAAAAAGTAGAATGTCCTGTGAAATTCTGTTGTTACCACTGAACTAGTTTCTTGTTGTTTGACTTAAAATGATGGTGACCTGGATGACTGGGGATCTCCACATTCATATTTAACCAAACTTAATGTTTAGAGTGATTGCATTGAGATTAACCTGTTGACCGCTGTGTCCAGTTTGACCAGAAAGAGAGGACCACATTTCTGGGCAGCAGGAAAGACTACTGGGACTATTTCTGTGACTGCTTGGCCAAGATTAAAGGAGCTAATGACGGCATTCGCTTTGTCAAAGCAATCCCCGAGGTAATCCACCGCACAAGCCCAAAACTCTCTTCAGCCAGTGCGTGTTTGGCTCCAGCCTGCCTTCTCACTTCTCTTTCGCACTTTCATGTTGCTGGTGTTCTGACATTTTTTACATCCGTTTTTTATTTGCACCTCTCTGGAGGGTTCGAAGCAGGAAACAGTGACATTCAGCTTCAGGTTGGTCATGTGTTATAGGTATTCGACTAGCAGTAGTGACTCTCACAAAGATTATTGTAAAGTTCACAGGCATGTTATTCCTTTACCAAGGCAGGTGGTTTTTAGTGCTGTTTGCTAAGACGTGAATAACTATTACCATTGCTCATATTGTGGGAGACGAACCACTATGCTAAAATATTAAACCTTTTTTGAGCTAAAGTATTAAATATTACTACTAAGCTTAAAGGGGTCATATGATGCGATTTTTGAAAGATGAAGCTCGCGATTATGGTAAGGGGCGTTACATTTCCGACGAGTGCTTGCGGTGTTCGGCCAATCACAATGCACTGGGTCAGCTGGCCAATCAGAGCAGACTGCGCTTGTCGGAAGGAGGGACTTTGTAGAAAACGAAGCGTTTGAGAGAGGCGGGGCATAGAGGACCTACAATAATGTACAGTATTTGAAAAATAATGTGTTTTTTGAACATTAAAGCATGTCAACATATTCTGTGACACCAAATACACTAAATAATGATCTTTAAAAAAGCATCATATGACCCCTTTAAGTATTAAACTTTAAGTATCAAATTTTGGCATGCATCTCATCCCACACCATTTGTGCTACTGACTTTAAATTGTGTAGCTTATCGAAGATAGGTGTGTGCGTTTACTTTAAGTGACAAGACTTGATTTTTCTCATAGAAGGAGGGACCTGAGCCTTATTTTAGGACCAGAATATTATAGAGGAGAGCTGTTTTGACTCCTTTTTGTATCTTAGCCAGGAAGAAACCACCTGAACCACCCTAAAAACCACTTAGCCATCACCCACAACCTGCAGATTTTTTTCAGACTCACCTATATAGATTAAAGGTGATCATTCTCTTTGTGTACTGTTCCCAACACAATCAGTTTAAGACATTAACTGGTATTACTCACAGATTATAATTTAATTAATTATTAGGGCATCCTGTTTTCCTCATTTAAAGAACAAATTTTAATGCATACAAAAATTCTTCAGAATTCATTTGTCACTGAAATGCAGCTTTTTGTGAGTCTCGAATCCAGAACAAATCCAGAAATCCAGCGTCAGCTGTAGTGTAACGTTTCCACCTGGTGTCCTTATGCTCTTTGGTCACCCACTGTAATCCTCCATCTGCTGTCCCACAGACAGACATTGTTTGTGTTTAGATTGGCATATTACCATACTACTTTTTCAGCATGCACTGTGTGCAACACTAGGTACAGTATTCAAATTTAGTGTATACATGGAATACAGAAATGTCCTATTATTGCATTTGCCAAAATGTGCAGCATAAAACCAGATCACACTGCACTGAATACTGTATCCCACTATGCAGTGCACTCAGCTTGACCTTCCATTTCCAGTGTGCCAAATCAACAGAACAGAATCAAAATCTTTTTCTTGATTCATTATTTGCTCGGACTGCCAAAAGTTTGATGCTTCTTATACTAAAAAGGAATAAAAGTGCAAAATAAGGAATTTTATATTTTAAACATGAACTATAGTGTAGTGATGTTTATGGTTAAGCCGATAATCTGCACATTGACCTTTGAACCAAGTTACTGCTTCCTTTCAAAACTCTAAAATGATTGTCAGTTGTTGTTAGCTCTACGTGTGCATTGTTATTGTTATTCAACATGTCATCTCGTTCCATTACCATAAGAATCTTGTGGGTTTTTCGGATGTGATCAACAAAATGAGAAGCTGTTGTGTTGTGGTCAGACAGAAACTTGTGTAATTTATACAAAGTTATCCACAACATATTTCATGCTCAGGTCTCATTTCAAAACATACATATATTCTTTATTAAATGCAAGGCCTTTGTGTTTACCTGTGTGATTTAGTTGAAGACGTCGTTAGGGAAAGGACGGGCTTTCATCCGCTACTGTCTGGTGCACAAAAGGCTGGCAGACACTCTTCAGCAATGTCTTATGAACTACAAAACCACATGGTAATGTATTCAACAAAAATGTAAACATCTTAGTGGGAACTTGTACAGGATGATTGATGCATTGCTCCAAATGCATACAGTAGCTTTGTTAAAGTACAAAAATCATTTGTATTTCCAGTAAATGTCTAGTAAAATGTGTATTAATTGACATGAACTGAAAATTAACATGAGAAGAAGTAGTAATGATGATAGAATGTAGAAGTATGACATTCTAGTATAAATAATAGCAGTAGTATATCATGTGACCCAGGTTGTTGTAGGGTTACTAAAACCATACAAAAAACATACAAAAATAAAATATAACAAATCACAAACATATTTTATTACAGCTAGTTGCCAAGGCAACATTTCTCATTTTGATGTTCCAAAACAAAAAAAAAAAAAAAAAAAAAAACTATGTAGTCATAAATGTAGTCAGAACAAAACTAATAAAAATTACAAAAATAAAATTATTAAAACTTTAACTAAAATGAAAATGGAAAACTACAAACGAATGAAAATATGAATAAAAACTATGATAGTATCTCCATTATAGTAAAATAACACTGATGTGATGCACGTATGCCTGAGACTTTCAATCAAACAAGTAAACAACCATTTTGGTGGAAAGTGCAACCACATTTGGCTTTAAAGTGTGGTCGAAAATTCACACGAAAACAAAGCGCTTGCATGAAAAGAAATGCATGCTCTGCTACCCATCTTTAGAAGGTTTAGAAGATTTCAGCAAATTAGTCTCCAATAAATTGCAAATAATTAATTTTAATAGTAATTAGTATTTATTTCTAAATGTTTTTGCACATGACACAACATAGTTATTTGAATAGAGAATGTTAATGCAATAGTGCAAAGCTGCTCTTTATTCAACAGACCCGAAAATGTTGATTCAGAACAAATTCATCCACACATCAATTTCTCTTCCTCTACCTGCTTTTACTTCTTTGAAACAAGCAACTTCTTGTCTCATAGTAGCATGCATACATGTAATGTCAGCTATTTTTATTGTAATACTGACAACACAGTTGTCCAAAGTCCAGTGTTATTTATGTTACAAAAGGAAAGCTAAATTTGTAGAAATGCACAGGGTGTAACATCTCTGAAAGCATTCTGAGAACTCCAGTCTTGTTTATGAGTGGTAATAATTTCTGTTTGTCATACACAGTGAGTGGTATTATGAACGCAGTCCCTTCCTGAAGTCCCATCTGAACATTGATATCATCAACCACCTGTATGAACTCAATGAGGTCCAGTTTGATGTAGCATCCCGAGGTCATGACCTTGACTCTGACTGGCCCACTTTTGCAAGGTAATTCACGAGGATTCAACACATGCATATCACAACAGTAAAGTCCCTATTTCAACACATTTAGACTGTAAGACATTTAAGCAGTTGTATTTTGCAGATTTAATAGCAACATTACAGCATATGTAATTTATTTTTATTTTTAATCTTAAACATTTTAAAAAGTGTATAATACAAATACATTTTTCAGTATTTCCAACAAAATAGTTGCCTGCAATGTGAATGTTAGCAAAACAAATTACATGGTTTTTATGTGCATTTCACACATACAGAAAGACTCTGGGATCAGCTATCTCACCCGCCCATGCGTGGAAACCACCCAGTCGCTGCTCTAGTGTCAACAGTCTGGTTAGCAGTTACTCACAGGTTTGGTAACACATTAGAAACACCTTAGACTTTAGAAACATCATTGTGATCACTTCATGTCCTCATAATCTCTGGTTCTGTACCTAATATGTAATATCCATAAATACAGATTGGCAGATGTATCAATTAATTTATTTATTTCGTGTTAATATGTAAATATGTAATATGCGTGTTGCCTTTTCTAGCTTTAAAAAGGAATGTTGCATTATTGAGTTACCCCTAAACAGTAACTAAAACCCCAGTATAGAGCAGTGTTATATATATATATATATATAGATAGATAGATAGATAGATAGATAGACAGATAGATATAAAGATTTTTTTATAATTTTGTTTTAATTTTAAGTTTTCATTTTAATTTTATATTGTTTTAGTGATTTTGTTATGTGCTTTTTAAATATTTCTATTTAGCATAAATTACTTTAATTTTAATTTAGTTGCCAAGGCAACATTTTTAATTCTCATTTAAGCTCTTTATATTTAAGTTTTTTGACATTATTTTTTATTGTTTTTATTTTAATTACTGGAAAACTGTTTTCTTTTCTTTTTTTTAAGTTGTACTTTAGTTAACGATAACAACACTGCTGCATTGTCCCATAGGTGTATAGTCACATTGTTTGGATACATGCCTATAATATGGGAAAGGGTAAGATTTTCAGGTGTGTCTGTCAGTAGTTAAAAAAATATATAAAAATTGGCACTTATTGTAAAAAGTACCTTGGCTATTATGGTATAAACTCAGTACTTTTAAAAAGTATTTAATCTTATTATGTAAATCACATTACATAAAATGAACATTCTGAATGCTGTTCATTTTAAATTCATTTGTGTCTATTTTTCTTTGTTTGTATCGCCAATTTAATTTTGGATTTAATACCAATATTTTGATATCTCTCAGTATCAACAATAGACCAATGTGAGTGAATGCATTTTGTTTTCTTTTTTGGTTTAGATTTTGTTTTCCTAATGCAATGCAGTCACATAGTCACTTTTGATTAATTTCAACCTCTTTTCCCTCATGCAGCAAGCTCAGGAGTTTCTTCCAGGCCAAGATTTTGGCTCCAATCTTCTAGGTGATCTGGGGGAATTAGGTGAGTTGTCCTGTAGTGCTTCTGAGTACCTGCGCATTGAGCTTGACCAGTCAGAGTTAAGACAACAAGAGCTCCAAGAGAAGATCCGGCAACTCACCAGTGAAGCAGGTGATCTGAGAGCCGTGGTCAAAGACCTACAGGAACAACTCTTGGATAAAGGTCCTAATCAAGAGAAAGAAGAAGAGCAGCAGGTGGTGAAAACTGTTAGAGAGTGCACAGATCGCCTCCATACCACCACACAGGGGCTGGAGGCTCTACGGACATCAGAACGCAACCTAGAAGCCAAACTGAGCATTGCAGAGAACAGGAACATGGAGTTGGTGACAAAGCTCGACGGAGCTCTGAGAGAAAAAGGACAGCAGGCTGCCAACTACTGCGACTCAGCCTGGAAGATCCAAGAGCTCCTGACCAAGCTAAAGGAGGCAGAGGAAGAAAGGATTGAGTGTAAACGAGAAAGCGAAGACCGGGCAAGGCTAGCTGAGAGACTTGCCCAGGAGCTGAAGCTTCAGGAGAAGAAACTTAAGGAGATGGAAGGCAAACTGGACTCATGTAGAGTGTCTGCCGACAAAGAACGAACAACTGCAATGCAGCAGGCTGATGAGCTGCAGATGACCATCAACCGCCTTCAGGGAGCACTATCTCTGAAGGAGCAGGAAATGGGGAACCTACGGACTCAGCTGCAGGACGTACAGAGAGCACTGGAGGCCAAGGAAGGTCAACTGGAGGAGCACAGGAAAAGGATAGAAGAGGAGCTACAACACAATAGTGTACTTGAGGAACAACTGAATGGAAAGATGACTGAGTTGTCCACCGTTACACAGAAGATCCGGCAACTGGAGAATCTCAACCAGCGGTTGACGGCGGAGAGTCAGTGCTTCCAAATGCAAGCCAAGAAACTGGAAGAGTACAAGAACCAGTGCACAAGTTTAATGGAGATCAATGGCAAGCTGATCCAGACTGTGAAAAGAAATGAGGAGAGCGGCAAGGAGCTGGTGCAAGCCAAGAACACTCTAGAGAAAGAACTGATTACCACACAGGCCTCTGAGAGGCAACTGAGAACAAGATTGGAGTTGGCTGGACTGACAGTGGAGAACCAAAGTCTTGAGGAGTGCATGCAGAATGGCCAGATGAACGGTGAGGAAACTGAGATTGAACAACTTGGGAAGAAAAGTATATCTAGGCTGGAAGAATTAAATGAGAGTGCTGCAGTTCCACAGGAGAACAAGACAACAACTTCTAGACTCCTACGGGAGGCCAGTGAATCCTCAAGAGCTAATAATGGAGAATCCACTTCCAGGTTGGCTCTGGCTGAGGCCCAACTTGAGCTCAACATGAAGGAGGTTTCCAGACTCCAGGAAGAAGTCATGGAGCTCCGGGCGCAGCTATTGGTGAGCTCAGAGGAGAGGATGAAGATGCAGGCTCTGCAGGAAGTGACGGAAGCCTCCAGAGAAGATCTCCGGGCTCAGACGGAGCAACTAAAGTCCCAGGTGGAAGAGCTAAACCGTAGGCATGTGGAGGAGCTGCTGCATTGCCGGGAAAGAGAGGACGCTCTGGTAAAGGAGAGGGATATGGAGGCCCAGGTGCGGGTGGAAATCCAAACAAACCTGACTGAAATGAGGGAAGAGCATCACGAGTTGAAGAAGCAGAACAGCACTCTTGCTCTTGTGAACGGAGAGGCTCATGAGGCCTTACACAGGGCCAACACTGAGACCGCCGAGCTTGGGGTTCACGTTTGCATGCTGACGGGGCAGAACGAGGAGGCTCAGTTGAGATGGGAAGAGCTTTCTACCAAACTGCAGGAGCTACAGATGGAGGCACAGGAGGAGGTGGAAACTCTAAGTGATACAATGGAGGCTTTGAGAAAAGATAATGCAAGACTCCAAGAGCAGCTAAAGCAGACTGATGGACTCCCAGAAGCCATGCAGAAGTTGCAAGAGAGGCTTGAACAGGTGGAAGAGGAAGCCAAAAGCGTCCAAGAGATACGACAGAGAGAAGTGGACACAATGAGGTCCCAGTTGAGCGATGAGGCTGCGCACCATCAAAATCAAGTGCAGGTAATTAAAGTAAAAATTCTCATAGACGTTGGTTTTGTTCTGTTTTGTTCAGGCTGTTTATAAATGTCTTTCTGAAGGGTCTGAATGAGGAGCAGGATGCATTACGGAAGAGGCTGGACAACGAAGTCGAGAAAGTCTCAAGTCTTGAGTCCAAAGTTTTGGAGCTTGAGGTATTTTGATCTTATTATCATAGATGGCTGTTGGGGCCTTTCACAATACTTGCCGTTTCATTACCTAGGATAAACGATAAAAGCAAACCTGTGAATGAATAAAATCAATTCTGTATTAATGGACTGAATATTTTGTAAAAATTTTGGTAACTGTTAAACAATATACTTTTAGGGGCCATTCGCGCAGAACATGTTTTTGCATTCCACTGCACTGCTTTTTAATTGTTTTTCTATGTAAATATGCTCTAGATGTAAGTCTTTGAGACATTTGGACATGACGCTCAAATCATAATGATATTGGCATTGTTCTATATCAAGTAGTTAGCATGATGGATGTTGAGGTGGCTAAATATTCCCAACCCTAATTATTTAGATTATAAGTCTTTTAAATGCAAGAAAAATCAACAAGTTTTTGCATCCATGTGTTTTTGTGTTTAAAAGTCAGCCAACAGCGATTACAGTCAGATGATCGAAAAGAAAAATGCCTTCATTGGTGATTCTGAAAGTATAATTAATCAGAAAGAGGAACAGATACAAAGCCTCAGAGTGGACTTGACAAGGTAAGAGATTTCTCTACTGCTTTTGAGGTAGTCAATACATTCAAAATATAAAAAAAAAAAATAAAACTAGCATGTAAGACTTTCTACTAGTTTTTTTGAATGTCTGCTGGCCTGATTCTTGTTTTTTTTTTGTCAGAGCTGAGGAGGAACTGGCTCTTGCAAAGCAGTCCTGTAATGAACTGGGCGTGAACTTAAGCAGAAGTGTGATGGAGAAGCAAGCCATTGAACTGAAGATGTCTGCTGAGCTAGATGACCTCTATCGTACCAAAAAGAATCTGGAGGAGAGGCTCATTGAGCTCATAAGGTGACTTATACAGTAGTTACCTAACATATTTTTTCCACTTACATGTTTATCTAACACATCAGAATATATGTTCCCTACAACCCAAATAAATGCATTTGAAAATTCCTTTACTGTATATGCTGAATTGTTGCAAGCTGTTTTTCATAGAACTCTGGCACCCCCTGTAGGGACAAAGATGCTTTATGGCAGAAATCTGATGCACTGGAGTTTGAACAGAAACAGAGGGCTGAGGAACAGACAGACAGAGACGTCACATACTGTCTGAGCTGCCGCAACCCCTTCAGCTGGATGCTGCGCAAACATAGCTGCAGGTCAGGGGTAAAACATTAAGGGGAAATGGCATTTTTGGCAAATGGCGTTCTTCTGGCTTTCAGTGGCTAGATGCATTGGAATACAATTTTGAGACCTTTTTTTACCCTAGAAATTGCCAGTGACAGGTAATTCTGTACAAGCTTTGTTTGACACGGAATGTCACAGTTTCTTATATATACACAGTATACAAGGCCGTGATAAGAGTGTCCTCTGATTTTGTAGTTGCTATTGTAAACCTTCAATATACTTGTACAACCCCTTACTTGCTCTGATTGGTAAATCATCCAACTTGTTTTTAACTGCAAAACATTTTCATGTAACATAATATTTACAAATATTTATAATATAATATTTTAGAAATAATTACAATTTTTGTTCAAATTACAATATTTGCTCTATTTTAATTGTTGTTTTATGTAGGCATAAAAGCATAATAATTGTCATAGTATCATTAAAAAATATGTAACTACACTATCCAAAAGTTTGGGGTCATTAAGATTTTTTTTATGTTTTTGAAAGAAGTCTCTTATACTCACTAAGGCTGCATTTATTTAGTCAGAAATACAGTAAATACTGTAATATTTTGAAAAATTATTACAACTTGAGATAACCATTTTCTATTTAAAAATGTAATTTATTCCTGTGATGAAAAGCTGAATTTTCAGCATCATTACTTCAGTCTTCAGTGTCACATGATCCTTCAGAATTCATTCTAATATGCTGATTTGCTATTATCAGCATTGAAAACGGTTGTGCTGCATCATATTTTTGTGGAAAATGTGCTACATTTTCTTTTTTAGGATTCTTTGATGAATAAATAGAAAGTTCAAAATAATAGCTTTTGTATTTTCTATATTTTTTAACAGGTTCTGTGGACGCCCATTCTGTTACTACTGCCTCAGTCATGATGCAAGTGTCCACCAGGGCAGCGGCAGTGTGCGCTGCTGTAAGGACTGCTTCAGTCAGCGCCGTCCTGGACATGCGGATCTGGGTAGTCCTGTACGTTCAGCCCACAGCCCAATATCAAGCCCTACACGAACCAGCACGCCTGGTGTCCCAGGTAAGATGTTATAGAAGGCAAAACAAACATGCTTTGTAACCATTAAGGAGTTTTTATGTGATTTAATATGGACTGTGAATTGATTGTAAATGCCTTAAATGTAAAAGTGCATACCGGTTGAATACGATCTGATCTCTGTTCAGATAATGGGTTGTAATTCTGTGTGTAATATGAATGTTGTCCTCACAGGGGCACTGAAGTCCCCTCGACCAGATGACACAGCATATGACATCATCACAGAAGAGGAAGTGAACTGTGTCCATGACAGCGACTCATTATACTACACCACTGTGCTGCCCTCAGAGACACAACAGCTGTGAGACACACACACACACACACACACACACACATACACACACACACACACACACAAACACACACCTCTGTCTTGTTAGCCTAGATTCTCTGCGCTAAACACTATGCACTGAATTTGTGCAAAATTAAATTTGCTCCTGCTGAGCTGAACTCCGTTTCATTATTTGATTTATTTCATTCATCAGAGCAAATTTGACAGGAACACATGGTGCCTGCCAGTGTGTCTTAATGTACTGCTAAGTAAACATAATAGTGAAACTTGCTGGCTTTGTTTCAGTTTCATTTGTGTCACTTGCTATGATGTGTGCTCTTCTTTAGTCTGCGGTTAAATAAGTGTATGACAGGAAATGACATGTAAGTGCATATATGTCTGCAGAAGCAGCAGTGACATCACCAGCACAGAAGATTCAGATGAGCTGATTGGTTCAGTTCAGGACGCTGAGATCTGCCTGCTGAAATCTGGAGAGATGATGTGAGTCAGATACACAACGCTTATGATGGGTCCTGGTTCCCTTTTGATTTTTGCATAATTATTGTTATTATATGTTATAATTATAATTATTATTGGTGCAAAATAAATAAATCTAGAGTTTTCATTCATTCCCATGACAGTGAGTGAGACACATCACTCATATATTTATATATTCACTCATTTACTCATAATAATAATAATAGTTATTATTATTATTAATGTTGCTGTTGTTGTGGCAAAAACAAAATCTAGTATTGCAGTATTTTATCATTCCAGTGACTGTGCATGACAAACAAAACGCTCTTGATAGATCCTGATGTGCTTATGATTTTTGATAAATTATTGTTATTTATTATAATCATAAGTATTAGTAGTAGTATTATTATTTTACAAAATAAATTAAAATAAATCTGGTATTGCAATATTTATTAATTCCCATGACCATTAGTTAGACACACAACGCTCATGATGGATCCTGATGGCCTAAAGATTTTTGTGTAATTATTGTTATTATTTGTAATAATAAAAATAATTGTTGTTGTAGCAATAAAATTAAATAAATATAGAATGGCTATATTTTTTCTTTTCCATGACCAGCATTGTGTTTTGTTTCACAGGCTGTCTGTGCCGTTCAGTGTGGAGGACGTGATTCAGTTTGGCGATAAGTCCAGAGAACTCTTCATCAGGTCCAGCTGTTACAGTGTCATTCTCATAACCGCTGCAGATCCGGGTCCTACGATCAGCTGGGTCTTCTCTTCTGAACCCAAGAGCATCGCTTTCAGCGTGGTGTACAGAGAGAACCTAGATACGCCTCTAGAACAGGCCAAGGTAACATACGCATGACATATGGCGCTGTCACGCTTACAGCTTTTGCCGTAAATTAATCAGCATTTCTCCGTTTATTGGTCCATGTGCCAACTGAACCCCGCTATTAAAATGCTTCGAAATGAACTCAGCTTATTGGTCCATGTGCCAAAGTGCCAGCTTATGTCATATTGCTGCTGTCTAGCCAATTTACAGTAAATCCGCTTGGACCCAAAATTTATTATTTTAGCTCTGTATTTGTAGTATTCTAATCAGAAATGTAATTTGTTGATGCTTAAACTATGCATATTTATATGCATAAATGTCTTTTATTTGATACTGTAAATAACACATCATGTGAAATAACCAAAGCAACATTTCTCTTTTTGTTTTTTGATTGCAGTTAGTTTACAGTTATCATGCTACTGAAGTTACTGCCCATAATCATATCAAGCCTTCCAAGAATTTAGTGATTTCAGTGTTAGATGTGGTAACACAATACTTATATTCCTCCAAGTCTTTCATATGCATTTTTCAAAAGATATATGTTCATCATTATATTAAAAAATGATATTAGGCGTATCCAAACAAGCTACATGAAATATATCAAACTACACTGCTGGTCAAACGTTTGTCAGATTTTATGAAATTAAAAGAAATGAATAATTTTATTCAGCAATAATGCATTAAATTGATCAAAAGTGAAGTCATTCATAATGTTGTAAAATATTTCCATTTCAAATAAATGTTCTTTTGAACTTTCTTTTTCTAACTTTCTAAATTTCTATACTATAAAAGATTCCTGAAAATATTAAGAAGCACTGTTTTCAACATTGATAATAAATCATGTTAGAATGATTTCTGAAGGATCATGTGACACTGAAGACTGGCGTAATGATGCTGAAAATTCAGCTTTGCATCACAGGAATAAATTACATTTCAAAATATATTGAAATAGAAAACACTTACTTTAAATTGTAATTATATTTCACAATTCTACTGTTTTTATTTATTTTTTATTTTTTTTATCAAAAAGGTTGCATTTATTTCAGGGTTCTTTTTTCTGTCACTTCATGTTTCACACATGAAACAAAATTTGTCCTCAGGACCAGCAGCGTATTAGGTTTCTGTACGCTGCTGGTCCTGAGCACAAATTTCGTTTCATGTGTGAAACATGAAATGACAATAAAGAACCTTGAAATAAATGCCGCCTTTGCTATATAACCTGTCAACGTGTTAAGAAGATGGTGATGATGTCTGGACAGCCTTAGTGTAATAATGAATGGATCCTCAAACCTGGTTCTTCTTTTTCAGGTTCTGATCCCTCTGACGAGATGTAACTCGCATAAGGAAACAATTCAGGGTCAGTTGAAGGTCAGAAACCCTGGAGAATATACTCTCATATTTGACAACTCCTTCTCCAGGTTCGTATTGAGATCAGTTAATTCCTCCAGCAGATCTTCTGTCATTCTCGCTTAAACTCTGTTCATGTTTTGTTGTTCTTCCTGTTTGTAGGTTCCTCTCAAAGAAAGTCCAGTACAAACTGAATATAGAGAAGCCAGAGGTCTGCAATGGAAGTGATTGTTCTTCATAGGAAAATGAATCACGCACAATTCTGTCTGTGCCAGGTCATGGGACTGCTTGTTTTTCAAGTCAAACTTATAATGCTGCTTTCAATTAATTGTTTGGTGAATCTCACAAAACTGAAAAAAATCCCACAATCAAATGAAAGAAATGAGAAATTATACTTCATAATGAAATAAAATACATCTTAGAACACATTTTTTTTCCCTTGAATCCCCTGTCCTATTACATGCAAAAAAATCTAATTTCTGTTACTGAAAAATATAAAAAAACAACAAAACATCCAGATGCATTACATGAATGGGAATTTGAGGGAGAAATGTGTGTAATTGTCATGAAAATGAATGATGTCAAAATGCAAAAAAAGTCTTAATGCTCCCAAGCTTAATTTTCTTTATGCAAAATAATAATTTCTTATTTTTGTTCATTTGAATTTGGGGTGAAATATGACCTGGACATATTGTGAGATTCACCCTCTATGTAATTCAAAAGCCACATTCCTCTTATGAATGATTGCTCTTCATTCATAAGCTTTTATGAATGATTTTAACACCCTCTTGGCAAATAGCCAGAATGGTACAATAACTCTGACATACTTATCAAGGGAATGGACAGCAAAAAAAAACCTCAGTGAAGGAAATCCCCCTGAAATTTGGCATGGTCAGTAGTAAAATAGATGAAAATAGATGGTTTTTATAACAGATTATGCACTACAGAAGAGATTTATTACTGTGTTTTTAAATGAAATTAGTGATATAGAAATTAAGGAAATGCGTATGCGTCAGATTACTCGCATACAGAGACATCAGTCTGTTTCTTTAACATTTTTTTATTCCATCTATCTAATATCCATATAAGTCTAACAGATGTTAAAAATTCAGGACTTTTAAACTGATATAAATGGATAATAATTATATATATTTTCTTATGAGATTTCATAGTGTATCTCTCATAATATGGGCATCGTAGGTCTTTTTCAAAGCTTTATAAGTCATCTATGACTTCTATGCAGACATATAATCTGTATTCTGAAGGGACGAGTGCACAGTATTAAGAGGAAACTCCATTTCCTGGCCGTCTTGTTTATTTTCAACCAAAAAAAATGCATTTTCATTCGGCTGACGCCAGGGAAAAATTTATAAGCAATAACTCAGTGACTGTGTTTTTTGCATAAATAAGATTGGTGGTGCAGTAACAGATACCTCCAGCCTGAAGAAGGTGGACATTGTAAATGACACTTTTTGTAATGGCTGAATTTTAATAATAAGCTTTGATTCTTCACTGTTGCACTTTCTGAATGTGTTTCAGAGGCTGTTGACGGCACTTGATCAGAGTACTGTAAGCATATCAGAGTGACTAGCAGTCATTTTTTTTATGTGCAGTTACTGTAAAGAGCTGTGATATAACAGTAATGTTATATTACAGCTAGTTTGAAGTGGAGCTGAATTAAAACTACTTGATGGCGTGACTCTCTCTACTTTGGACTTTTTTCCTCCACTGTACTGTATATCCATAAAAAAAAAAATTCTCCTTAGGCTCAAATTTGATATTTAATTGTTTAAGTGCAACTTACTGTATCTTAGGCATTCAGTTACCACAGAAACTAGCTTAGCTGTGTCTGTCAGTTGACACACACATACACACACACACACACACACAAACACTTTTATAATGGAAGGTTTGTATACCTTCATGTGTGGTATGACCAGTGCTATTTTCGTAATATTTGTATAATATTATAGCATTATTAATCATTTGAATCAGCTTTTTATATTTTCAATTTTCTTTTAAATTGTAGTAATTTTGTTGTGTTTTTGACATTTGTGTGTGTTTCCTGCGGTATAGTGTGTATATTACATATCCAGCTGGCATTTCAACATTTATTCACGGGTAAATTATTGTGGAACTTTGCTTCAATTTTGCAAATTGATTCAGCGTTGATCTATTTTTTTTTTTTTATTGTTTCTAGAGCTGGGTTGAAAGTACTGATTTCTTGGTTTTAATCGATTCTCATTTTGATAAAACAATATAGATTCTTAAATTCCAAAAAAGGGGGTGTACAAAAATGTGAGTTAAATATCAAATCCTAGATCACACACATATACACACACCAGCCTGCAATTACATATTCAGGGTTCGGGTAAACAGCTGTGATTATTTAAGAAATGACCTTTAAAAAAATGCATATTGGTTTTTCAAGAAGTAATCTGAATCAGTGGCAGTGTTCTTAATGCGTTTCTGCCATACTACTCACATTATTCCTGCGGTATAGTATGTATATTACATATACAGCTGGCATTTCAACATTTATTCACGGGTAAATTATTGTGGAACTTTGCTTCAATTTTGCAAATTGATTCAGCGTTGATCTATTTTTTTTTTTTTATTGTTTCTAGAGCTGGGTTGAAAGTACTGATTTCTTGGTTTTAATCGATTCTCATTTTGATAAAACAATATAGATTCTTAAATTCCAAAAATCAATCCTTTACTTTATGCTGTTTTTAGTTGATGTGTGAACTTAACGTTATTTGTAGCGTGCATCCCATCCAATTAATCACAATATGCTTTGTACTTTGTTACTTTTGATATAAAACAAAATATCTGCTTTCAAATTCTATTTTATTACAAAATTCAAACGTTTTGGCACTCTAAACTAAGCCGGCTGCTAGCCGCATTATCGAATTGCATCAACATCAGAATCAAATCACAAGCTTATGAATCAAAATAACCATAATCAGCCCAAGCTGTTTCCATATTTTTCATAGTAATCTTCTTACAATTTCAATGTTAATTCTTAAAGGAACACTCCACTATTTTTGAAAATAGGCTCATTTTCCAACTCCCCTAGAGTTAAACAGTTGAGTTTTATCGTTTTCAAATCCATTCAGCCGATCTCCGGGTCTGGCGGTAGCACTTTTAGCTGTAGCTTAGCATAGATCATTGAATCTGATTAGACCGTTAGCATCTCGCTCAAAAATGACCAAAGAGTTTCTATATTTTTCCTATTTAAAACTTGACTCTTCTGTAGTTACATCGTGTACTAAGACCGATGGAAAATGAAAAGTTGCGATTTTCTAGGCCGATATGGCTAGGAACTACTCTCATTCCGGCGTAAAAATCCCTCAGAAAAAGGAACTTTGCTGCCGTACCATGGGTGCAGCAGGCGCAATGATATTATGCAGCGCCTGAAAATAGGCTAACTTCCGTCAACATAACCAAC
>NW_015552262.1:289798-293417 GCF_001515605.1 Sinocyclocheilus anshuiensis | reverse complement strand
TCATTTTTGAGCGAGATGCTAACGGTCTAATCAGATTCAATGATCTATGCTAAGCTACAGCTAAAAGTGCTACCGCCAGGCCCGGAGATCGTTTGAATGGATTAGAAAACGGTAAAACTCAACTGTTTAACTCTAGGGGAGTTGGAAATGAGCCTATATTCAAAAATAGTGGAGTGTTCCTTTAAGTCTTCTGTTAACTTTCATACAAGGATTTGGCATTAAATTTATTTTAGCATTTCACATTTTGAACTACTTTTCAGGATCGGTCAAGTGCCTACTGGCCTGGGATACTATGCAAATGTTCTGTATGCATGCATAGACAACCAGATGACTTACAACAATTACTAAAATGTGCATTTGCTAAAAATGAGCATACTGCTCTACCGTTTCCCACAATGCAATGCATGTAATTTATTCAATGGTTCCTGAATGATCGCTATCGTTTTGGGCACATCTTGTGTACTTCAAGTCCTGTCCATCCAGTGATTCCTTGAATGGAATACAAACATACTGCACATTATGAATAGTATACATTTAGTAGTATGCAATGTTGTCACGTGATCTCCATTAAAATCTTGAAAATAAATACATCTGATAATGAGTCAAGAAAGATTTACACCAGAGCAGAATGCATTATGGGATATAGTATTCCATGTAGTGTATTGCAGAAATTGTATAACTAGGCTACTACTGCAGTATGTTATTTCAAGTTAGCTAATGTGTTCCCAGTCATATTCGTCTTATATTCAGTGTAACAGCCTCTTAAAGGCACAATATGTAAGATTGTTTTATTAAAATATCCAAAAACCACTAGAACAGTGTTATATATTTTGCTGACTTGTGTACTTACATTATCCCAAATGTTTCGAAGAACGTTTAAATCCAGAGAAATACGCAATTTTAACTAGTGACACGGAGCGTGTCCATAGTGTCATTGTGTCGCCTGCCAATGACGTCATAACCCCTCGATTTCCGGTGTGTCGCGCTCGTTCTGCGGCCTCGTTTCGCTTCGACGGCTTTCAGCCTCACCCTGCTTCATTCTACTACCTTAACAAATCATTAGCACATCCATGAACATGATTTCTGCCCGAGTCCCGTCGGATTGCTTCGGATGTGGGGATTAATAGAAGTTTTTTTGGGGTTAATACAAGTTCAGCTCCAGCAAAACCCATATACATTTTATAACTGCATGGAGCGATAGTTGTTTTGAAAACGGAATGTTTCTCGAAAATTGCTTCCTGCAGTTCCTGTGACGCATGAACATGACGCAAAATGCAGAACATATGTTTAATGTGAGATTTATCAGAGTGGTTTTTGCGAAGGACATTCTCTGGGTCTAATCTGAAACGTTTTATTCCTTGATGTGCTGCATGTGTGGTTATGAGCACTAGGTGGCAGTCTCAGATTCACATTATTTAGAAAATCACAGTCACACCCATGAACACTAGCACTGATTTGATTTATTTTATCTGATTCTTGAAACTGCATTCATAAAAAGTCAAACGCTGCCTATGCATGACTTGGAAGACAATACATTGCCAATTTATCTCTGAAAGCTGACTGTAAGATGCAAACAGCCTTTAAGTATCCAGACAACAGAATCTTTTTGCTATATTTGTCATTTGCTCACATTCTGTATCATATTTCTATTTAAGGTATTTTTGTTACCTATCAAATTCACCCTCAGCTTCATTTAGCCTACTGTTTATAGTGGCATTTCACTTTAGCAAGTTGGACAAAAAATGGGATACAAAAAGCATACATTTTCTTCAGAAAAAGAAAACATCTAGTACATTATTAAAGCTATAGTGTCATGATTTCCTTCAGACATTGCTAACAATGTTCTTAATAACCTTTGCAGCAGGACAGGTGATGAGCAACAGGAAGCATTATTCCTCATATGTAAATAAGGGCCACAGTTACTCCTGGCCTCTGGAATCTGTTTACGTTTCAGTGTTTGAATTTTATTAGCATAATGAACAACCGCAGAACGCTTTTATTCTCCTGAGTACTGTCTGTAAACTTATTCAAATCCTCTCCTGCTAAAATGCCAGTGTTGCTAATCAATATCAAAGTGAATTTATGTGTGTGTGTGTGTGTGTGTGTGAGAGAGAGAGCTGAAGACTAACAGATGCATTTGTGTCCCATTTCTCGCTGTATTTGTTGGTGTCAAGCACAATTTCATCAGAGCGGTTTCTTTAGTCATCCTCAGAGGCCATTCATCACGAACTTTCACCTGTCAGGTAGCAACCGAGACCTATTTGTTCATTTCAGCTCCCTGCATCTCATCTAATTTCACTTCTCTTTTACCTAATTTTCTGTTTTCTTCACTACCTACTCATTTTTATCTGTGTCTTTACTGATTGCTGCATATCCAATAAACTATTTTTCATTTCAAAACATTTCCAAAAATGTTTTTCACCACCAAGATGTTGCCTGGGTGTTGCAATGTGGTTGCTAAGGTTGTTTCTGGTCCAAATCAAAAGTCCACTTTGATATTCTGGTCTCTAGATATTGCTTGGTTCTCTCCTTCAGTGTAAGTCTGTAAGATTTTTTCAGCTGTTTTAACAACACCCTGGAAACCTGAAACACCCTAGCAACAGCATAGAAATATATTAAAACCCATTCAGAACACCTTAGCAACTACATAACAACATCCTGGCAACCAGAAACACCCTCGCAACAGTATAGCAGTGTGTCAAAATCCACTCAGTGACCTTAGCAACCACATGACAACACCCTGGCAACCAGAAACACTTTTGCACTGCATAGCAACACTTCAAGTAAGTCTGTAAGACTTTTTCAACAGTTTTATTAACTTAGCAACTGCATAACAACACTTTGGGGAACCAGAAACACACTAGCAACAGTATAGCAATGTGTTAAAACCCATTCAGAACACCTTAGCAACCATATAACAACATCCTGGAAACCAGAAACACCCTCTCAACAGCATGGCAATGTGTTAAAACCCACTCAGATAACCTTAGCAACCACATGACAGCACCCTGGCAACCAGAAACACTTTTGCAACAGCATAGCAGTGTTAAAACCTACTCAGATCACCTTAGCAACCACATGACAACACCTTGGCAACCAGAACCCCCTACTAACCACATAGAAACACTAAGTAAGTCTAAGGTTTTTTTTTCAGCAGTTTTACTGTCTGTCAGATGAAAATAATATCTACGATCACTTAGAGAAGCAATAGCACACCTCTCCTCAGTTAACCCTAGTATAGGAAATAGTGATGTTTTCCTTAGCTAACATCACTAAAATGGTTTCACTGTGGTTTTGTGGTCACGTTTTTTTTGTCACATCCCGTTCCTGTGATCTATCATGTTTCCTCCCGAGACTTCCAGAGTTTGAATGGGTGTCTCTGAGATGTCATGTCATATTTCTGCTCTAATCATGGATCAGTGGACAGACCTCCTGAGGCAAAATGTTTTCACTTTCACTCTGAGAAATCGTCCGATGGATTGGAGAACTTAGATATCCAAAATTACCAGTTACAAGTCCTAGTTATATAAGATTTATATTTGATTGTCTCCTGTTAAATGTTTTAAAAATAAATTAATTCATTAATTGATTGATTCATCAATCCCCCCCCGCCCGGTCT
>NW_015552262.1:286455-289533 GCF_001515605.1 Sinocyclocheilus anshuiensis | reverse complement strand
CCACTAGAACAGTGTTATATATTTTGCTGACTTGTGTACTTACATTATCCCAAATGTTTCGAAGAACGTTTAAATCCAGAGAAATACGCAATTTTAACTAGTGACACGGAGCGTGTCCATAGTGTCATTGTGTCGCCTGCCAATGACGTCATAACCCCTCGATTTCCGGTTTTGTTTTGTAGAAAACATGGAAACACCAAAGACGCTTTAATATGTTGTGCGTTTTAATAGACCGGTGACAACCGCACAGAGTAGCATTATAACAGAACTTGTATCTAGTATGATAAAACAGCGCTGCTTTTTCCCCCCACATACGCACAACCGGAAGGAGCGGAAGCGGTCGACTGTGGCATAATAAAAGCTCCGCTGCTTTCGAGCCGTGTGTCACGCTCGTTCAGCGGCCTCGTTTCGCTTCGACGGCTTTCAGCCTCACCCTGCTTCATTCTACTACCTTAACAAATCATTAGCACATCCATGAACATGATTTCTGCCCGAGTCCCGTCGGATTGCTTCGGATGTGGGGATTAATACAAGTTTTTTTGGGGTTAATACAAGTTCAGCTCCAGCAAAACCCATATACATTTTATAACTGCATGGAGCGATCGTTGTTTTGAAAACGGAATGTTTCTCGAAAATTGCTTCCTGCAGTTCCTGTGACGCATGAACATGACGCAAAATGCAGAACATATGTTTAATGTGAGATTTATCAGAGTGGTTTTGGCGAAGGACATTCTCTGGGTCTAATCTGAAACGTTTTATTCCTTGATGTGCTGCATGTGTGGTTATGAGCACTAGGTGGCAGTCTCAGATTCACATTATTTAGAAAATCACAGTCACACCCATGAACACTAGCACTGATTTGATTTATTTTATCTGATTCTTGAAACTGCATTCATAAAAAGTCAAACGCTGCCTATGCATGACTTGGAAGACAATACATTGCCAATTTATCTCTGAAAGCTGACTGTAAGATGCAAACAGCCTTTAAGTATCCAGACAACAGAATCTTTTTGCTATATTTGTCATTTGCTCACATTCTGTATCATATTTCTATTTAAGGTATTTTTGTTACCTATCAAATTCACCCTCAGCTTCATTTAGCCTACTGTTTATAGTGGCATTTCACTTTAGCAAGTTGGACAAAAAATGGGATACAAAAAGCATACATTTTCTTCAGAAAAAGAAAACATCTAGTACATTATTAAAGCTATAGTGTCATGATTTCCTTCAGACATTGCTAACAATGTTCTTAATAACCTTTGCAGCAGGACAGGTGATGAGCAACAGGAAGCATTATTCCTCATATGTAAATAAGGGCCACAGTTACTCCTGGCCTCTGGAATCTGTTTACGTTTCAGTGTTTGAATTTTATTAGCATAATGAACAACCGCAGAACGCTTTTATTCTCCTGAGTACTGTCTGTAAACTTATTCAAATCCTCTCCTGCTAAAATGCCAGTGTTGCTAATCAATATCAAAGTGAATTTATGTGTGTGTGTGTGTGTGTGTGTGAGAGAGAGAGCTGAAGACTAACAGATGCATTTGTGTCCCATTTCTCGCTGTATTTGTTGGTGTCAAGCACAATTTCATCAGAGCGGTTTCTTTAGTCATCCTCAGAGGCCATTCATCACGAACTTTCACCTGTCAGGTAGCAACCGAGACCTATTTGTTCATTTCAGCTCCCTGCATCTCATCTAATTTCACTTCTCTTTTACCTAATTTTCTGTTTTCTTCACTACCTACTCATTTTTATCTGTGTCTTTACTGATTGCTGCATATCCAATAAACTATTTTTCATTTCAAAACATTTCCAAAAATGTTTTTCACCACCAAGATGTTGCCTGGGTGTTGCAATGTGGTTGCTAAGGTTGTTTCTGGTCCAAATCAAAAGTCCACTTTGATATTCTGGTCTCTAGATATTGCTTGGTTCTCTCCTTCAGTGTAAGTCTGTAGGATTTTTTCAGCTGTTTTAACAACACCCTGGAAACCTGAAACACCCTAGCAACAGCATAGAAATATATTAAAACCCATTCAGAACACCTTAGCAACTACATAACAACATCCTGGCAACCAGAAACACCCTCGCAACAGTATAGCAGTGTGTCAAAATCCACTCAGTGACCTTAGCAACCACATGACAACACCCTGGCAACCAGAAACACTTTTGCAACAGCATAGCAGTGTTAAAACCTACTCAGATCACCTTAGCAACCACATGACAACACCTTGGCAACATTAACCCCCTACTAACTGCATAGCAACACTTCAAGTAAGTCTGTAAGACTTTTTCAACAGTTTTATTAACTTAGCAACTGCATAACAACACTTTGGGGAACCAGAAACACACTAGCAACAGTATAGCAATGTGTTAAAACCCATTCAGAACACCTTAGCAACCATATAACAACATCCTGGAAACCAGAAACACCCTCTCAACAGCATGGCAATGTGTTAAAACCCACTCAGATAACCTTAGCAACCACATGACAGCACCCTGGCAACCAGAAACACTTTTGCAACAGCATAGCAGTGTTAAAACCTACTCAGATCACCTTAGCAACCACATGACAACACCTTGGCAACGAGAACCCCCTACTAACCACATAGAAACACTAAGTAAGTCTAAGGTTTTTTTTTCAGCAGTTTTACTGTCTGTCAGATGAAAATAATATCTACGATCACTTAGAGAAGCAATAGCACACCTCTCCTCAGTTAACCCTAGTATAGGAAATAGTGATGTTTTCCTTAGCTAACATCACTAAAATGGTTTCACTGTGGTTTTGTGGTCACGTTTTTTTTGTCACATCCCGTTCCTGTGATCTATCATGTTTCCTCCCGAGACTTCCAGAGTTTGAATGGGTGTCTCTGAGATGTCATGTCATATTTCTGCTCTAATGATGGATCAGTGGACAGACCTCCTGAGGCAAAATGTTTTCACTTTCACTCTGAGAAATCGTCCGATGGATTGGAGAACTTAGATATCCAAAATTACCAGTTACAAGTCCTAGTTATATAAGATTTATATTTGATTGTCTCCTGTTAAATGTTTTAAAAATAAATTAATTCATTAATTGATTGA
>NW_015552262.1:257533-286005 GCF_001515605.1 Sinocyclocheilus anshuiensis | reverse complement strand
ATCCATCCCCCCCCCCCCGATTGATTCATTCCCCCCCACTTCTCTTTTTCCTTTTTTCCATTCCCGGCTCATTTAGCTTTCCAATTGATAGCCTTTTTATCTGTTGTTTCCATGACAACATGCTGTAGCTCAAAACCTCTCAATAAAATGTCTAAATATGCGCGGAGTTTGAGAGTCTGTGTTGCGGTAACAGGCAGCCAAGATCATGAATAAGAAAATATGAATGTTGTTTCCATGACAACATGCTGTAGCTCAAAACCTCTCAATAAAATGTCTAAATATGCGCGGAGTTTGTGTTGCGGTAACAGGCAGCCAACATCATGAATAAGAAAATATTAATAGTGATAAAATATTGATAATAATAGTTAGTGGTGCTTGCTTTGAAAAAACACATACCCAGCCATAAGCATTAAACGTCTGTGTGCAGTTCATCCCATCATGCAGCTTATTGAGGAGAGGTGTGCTGTTACGATGCTGAGCGTTCAGAATTACACATTACAGGGGTAAAAACATTTTGCTTTACTACCAGTAAGTAATGTCTCAGCAACCACCCCAAAATACATATCAACATGCTAAAACCACTCTTAGAAAAAATTAGCATGTTGACAACACCCTGGGAACCAGAAACACCCTAGCAACAGCATATCAATGTGCTAAAACCCACCCAAAACACCTTAGTAACCACATGACAACAGCCTGGCAACCATAACACCCTAGAAACCACGTTAGCAAGCACATGGCAACACTCTAAAATCCCTCAGAAGAGCGGAACAAGCTAGCAACTGCATAGCAAGCCTAGCAATTATTCAGAAAATACATAACAATCTGTTTATATCATACTGTTGCAATTGACTAGTATCGATCAGTATGATGTATCCGGTTGCACTTGAAGAGGTTCGACACATAAAATATCAGAGGAAGAGACTGTGAGTGTTCATGGCCAAAGACAAAGCGATAAATTAGATTTGCTTACACGCAGAGGTTGCAGCCCACCACATGTACTGCCATGTAGCGGGTTATTCTGACAAGTCCGCGTGACGGTACACATGATATCATGTGTCACTTCACAGACAAGATGTTCTCACAGGCCAGGAGGACTTGATTTAGTTGGAATTTTAATCAGGTCATGCGTAGGCTGCCATACTTAGACGCGGATCCTTCAGACGGCCGTGATTACGACCATCACTGAGGGCTTTTTTTCCCAAGCGTAGAATAAATGGCTCTGTAATTACAATATATCGCTGCAGGCATTGGGACGGACATGCTCTCTAGCGCAGGTTTCCATGGATACTCCGTCTGTTCTGGAACCTTTCTAATGCGAGTCATTGACTTCCATTAGACAGCCGAGTGTCAGCCAGCGAGAGCATGCTTCAACAGAGCTGCTGCTGCGCCCAGCATACCTGTCTGTATCCTCATTACTTACAGAAATGGACATCCAAATATACATCACTAGCTTTAAATTAGTGGCAAACATGAAGCTAATAGTGATCAACAGCCTGCGTTGAACTGCTAATTGAATGTCATTTTTAAAAGGAAGTAGATCTCTGAACGCTTGATGAGAAGAACATCAAAGAGTTCAATGGTTGATGTATCTCATGATTAACAGTTAGCACAAGCCATCTTATTTTCTAAAACACTGTCTCTGCATTGCTGCCATTATTGTGTGTTTATGTGGGCATGTTCAGAATAACAATATACTGTACTGCAAGTACAAATTCTGCACAGTATGTTTACTGTGGGCAGTATTCAGATTTTGCATTTTATGCATGTAATACTCAATGGCTTGCTACAGTGTTTTAAAACATGCATTATTCCTGATTGCATATTGCATGTTTTTTTTAATTAGTAGCAGGCCTCGTTCGGGATAAATAATGCGTCCCAAAATGCTATGTGCTTGACTTGACTTTCATTTTCTAATATGAAGAATGAACCAGAAGATGAACAATCTCATTGATAGTGTTTACATGCACGTAAACATGCCGATAAAAGTAATTTCTAAAAAACAGATAATGCAAGAAAACCTCAAATTTGAAATTATTTAAATACATTTTTATTTATTTTTCTCTGCCACCAGAATGCTGCCAAGAGTCAGGTAATTTTGACTTCTGCTTACCATAATTTTTTTTACGGCTTTTACCTAACACTGTTTAATGCATTTACATGATAAAATTTTAAGATTGTGTATGTAAACATTATTTTATTGGACAACAAAAATGCTTTTTACTTAAAAATACAAAATCAGATTAAAAATTCAAAATAACTGTTTTCTATCTGAATATATTATAACGTGTATTTTATCCCTGCTAAGTAACATTGATAATAATAAGAAATGTTTCTTGTGCAGCAAATCAGAATATTAGAATGATTTCTCATGTGACGCTGAAGACTGGAGTAATGATGCTGAAAATGCCGCTTTGCATCACAGGAATAAATGACATTTTAAAATATATTTAAATAGAAAACAGTTCTTTTAAATTGTTATAGTATTTCACAATAATACTGTTCTTACTGCATTTTTTTTTAACCAAAAAATAAATAAAAATGCAGCCTTGGTGAGCATAAAAAAATTCTTTCAAAAACATTTAAAAAATCTTATTTATTCCAAACTTTTGATCAGAAATGTGATTTTTTTTAATAGTAATTTTTACCATATAGTTCACAGTATCTAGTGAGCACTAGTATACCTTTCTGAACATTCTAATGAGTCTAACTTTGACATCTCGCCTCTGCACTCCTACATTCAATTATTGTGAACAGGTGCAGCACTCTCCACCTGCTCTCAGTAGAGTTAAAATATCTAATTGAGAAATTACCGTAGACATTAACCCAGCTAATTAGTCGGATTTAAACCTTGCAGACGCGGCACATGTTATAATCATTTCATTTGTCAGACATACTGACTTAAAAGGAAAGCCGTTTTACCTTCTCTGAACACTGTCACCAGTTTTAATATGCTTTGATGCATCAGATATTACAGTACACGCTGGTGTTTTATGTTTGTTTGTAAATGCAGGTGCTTACGAACTCATCTCAGAGAAATGTGGAGGTGGCTGTACTGTGACTTTTTCAAAGGGTTTCCTTCTTGATCTGTGCTGAAGACCGGAATAGAAAAGAGCTGGTTGGATCTTACAGTCCTGATTGAAACCATGTAAAGTGGGTCATATTGGTAAGTAGTCAATTTAAAGTGATTCACAGGTCTCTGGGAAACAGATCTCAGGAAACCACAGATTATAAGAAATTGGACACAGCCATTTTGGCTTAATTAAATTTCAAATTACAAATGCTTCTGATTCTATAATTAACAAAGTATCATTAAAATGCAAATCATTGAACTTTTTCATGCTATTTCTGCCTGTATTGGCATATTCCATTATATTAAAGGGGTCATATGATGCTGCTAAAAAACATTATTTTGTGTATTTGGTGTAATGAAATGTGTTTATGTGGTTTAAGGTTAAAAAAACACATTATTTTCCACATACTGTACATTATTGTTTCTCCTCTATGCCCCGCCTTTCTGAAATGCGTCGATTTTTACAAAGCTCATCGGTCTGAAAAAGCAAGGTGTGCTCTGATTGGCCAGCTATCCAGTGCGTTGTGATTGGCCGAATTCCTCAAGCGTGTGACGGAAATGTTACGCCCCTTACCATATTGTGATGCCTGCGGCAACCACATTTGACAACCCTGGTCTGGACTCCGCTTCGTCCACGGTGAAAGCCGATCCGGCAATCCACAGCGCGAAGTTGAAGTATTTCCTCAGCGACCAGCACGGATCAGCTCAAAGCGATATCGTCCTCTTTTGGAAGGCCAAACAAAGTAGTTTCGCTTTCACAACGAAGCACACAGCGCCTTCACGACATGGCCACAGGGACAATACTACAGCAAGAATAAAAGTTACGCCTTCTTTCTTTGCATGAACATTTGGGCGGCGTTATGCAAATCTTCCCACATAGTGATTTAGATATGTGGGGGCGTGTTATAACGAGCCGTTTTAGGTAGGTGTGGCTGACTCTTAACTTTTATAAAGAATATCTCTTTGGATTTGAGACTTTAGTCTTTGCAACTTTACAGATCTTCTTTATGCACCAAGAGCTTGTAACACTCCAAAGAGAAAGGAAAAATTGAAATCGCATCATATGACCCCTTTAAAAAAAAAAAAAGATTCTTTACATCATATTTTTAAATCTCATTACCACAAGTGTTCTGGATGGCTGCCAGTACGTTGCGAGAAACAAAGGCAGAATTGTGAGATAAAAAGTCAAAATTGTGATAAAAAAATGTCAGAACTGTAGATAAAAAGTCACAATAACCGTTTTTTATTCCGTGGTGGAAACAAAAAAGCAGAATTGTGAGATGTAAACTCAGCATTCAGAGAAAGAAGTTGCTAGATGCAAACTCAGTATTATTTAGAGAAAGAAAAAATGTGAGCTGTAAACTTTGAACTGCGGGAAAAGTCCGAATTCTAAGTTTGTTTCAATTATGACTTTTTTTTTTTTTCAAAATTGCGAGGAAATTCTGAATTGTAAGATAAAAAGTCACAATTACTTTTTTTATTTTGTATTCAGTGGCGGGGAAAAAAAACTGTTGCAAGAAGTAAACTCATAATTCAGAGAAAAAAAAACAGAATTGTGAGATGTAAACTTGGAATTGCTAGAAAAGTCGGAATTCTAAGTTTATATCTTAGAATTCTGTTTATATTTCAGAATTGCAAAAAAAAGTCTGTATTGTGAGATAAAAAGTCGCAATTGTAAGACAAAATGTCACAATTACCTTTTTTTATTTTATATTCCATTATGAAAACAAAAAACTGAATTGCGAGATGTAAACTCGGTATTCAGAGATGTAAACTTAGTTTTCCAAGAAAAAAAAATTGAGCTGTAAACTCAGAATTGTGAGAAAAGTCAGAATTCTTTGTTGCAATTATGACTTTTTTCTCAAAATTGCGAGAAACAAAGTCCGAAAAATGTTTAAATACTTTCATAATTAGTAATAGTGATGCCTGCCTTAGCACCTTTTACTGAGTTGTCTGTAAACCACCGCTGTGATTCGGCTGGGAATCTGACAGGACAGAGCGCATGTTCTCACGCAGACAGGTGTGTTTTGGATGAAGGGTCGTTGAATCTCTTCACACTTTTCCGGTGTGAAGGGTCCTTACAGATCTCACCCTCACAGCAGGACAACGACTCCCGCTGCTCTCTGCCACACATCATTACTGTACGTCTGAATCTGACTGTAGAGGACAAAAGAGTTTATATAGTGGAACAAAGGGACAGAACAGTGTGTCTCTTTTCGACTGGTTTTCAGTGAAATCTCACTATTGTTTGACAAGTTACTCACAGCTCTCTGTTAGGAGCACAGGAACATTACGTTCAGGAACATTAGATCTATCTTTTTAATTTTTCTTTTTGCTGGTTTTTGCTATGGAAAGATCTCTGTTTCTGTTGCTTATACTTTATTTAGGGTCATATTTATTGTCATGGGCCAGTAAGTAACCACCTAGCAACCAGCCACAACACCCTAGTAACCTAGCGTTTTAAACTCAATATGTGATTGAAATGGAAGCCAGTGCAGATTACAAAGGACACCACTGATGTGCTGAAGTGAGGATGTGTGAGTAAGAACATGTGCTGCTGAATTCTGAATGTATTGCAACCATTTAATAGATTTGCCAGCAGACCAATGTAAAGTCAATTGCGGTAATCAATTCTTGAAGTGATAAGTGTGTGGATGAGCCTTTCCGCAGCAGGTGTTGAAAGGAAAGGCCTAATCCTAGCAATATTTCTGAAATGACGAAATGCATAATTTTATGTCCTGTAAACATTCAGAAAGGATTGTGGAACTGACTGTAACATCAGACTTTGAGCTGATGTAAATTTGGATATCATCAGCATAGAAATGATACCCAAGACAGTGTTTCCTAATGATTTGCCCCAGAGGAAGCATGTAAATACTAACAAGTATAGGACCCAAAACAGACCCCTGAGGAACACCATATTGGGCCTGGCTAATGTCAGATTTGTTGTTTCCCAGAACAGCAAATAGGATCTATTTGTAAGGTATGATCTGAACCATTCAAGCACAGTGCCAGAAATACTGAGCCAACTCTTTAGTTTATCAAGCAATATAGAGTGACACACTGTGTCAAATGCTACACTCAGTTCTAACAAAACCAAAATGGTTGAGGCACCAGAGTCAGCTGAGACAAGGAGGTCATTCATGCGTTTGGGACAGGGTCAAGAATACAAGTGGTTGAGTTCATTGTCAACACTAGTTTTGAGATGTAATCAATGATAACTGTTGCAAAACTAGAAAACAAAGCCACAGGAATACTAGGTGGAAGAACCTCAGGGAGCACAAACAGAGTGGAACAACCAATAGACTTGCAGATGGTCTCAATTTTATCCACAGAAAAATTAAGAAACCTGTTACACTGCTGAACAGAAAAGCATGTGGGTGACTTATTAGGTTTTAGAATTTTATTAATAGTCTTCAAAATCTTGTTTGGATTTGCAGTACCATCACCTATAATGTGTAAATAGTGTTGCCACCTTAAGGGCTTCACTGTACTGAATTAAGTGTTCATCATACATGAGCTTATGGACAGATATAGCTGTATAGTGCTTAGTAATACAAACTGTAGATTTGCCTATTGGTTTGTCGTATTGGATCATTGACTCATGAACTGTCTGTGCTGGAGAGTCTCAGGTTTGCTCTGATCTGCATGTAGCTCTTTGGGTTTTCATCTGATGAATAGATGACCTGGTCATAGTTACTATGGAAATTGTAACCATGAGACATTTGTGATCTGTTGCTGAGACACAGAGGGCAGGTAAAGCTTGCTTTGGTGAAATCTGAAGAACAGTGAAGTGTTGATGGCTGGATGTGAAAACCCACATAAATCTATATTTTGTCTGGAGATTGTGGCTTCTTGTCTGCACACTGGAAACAGATGGTTTCTCTGAAATGACAAATATCTGAGTTTGATGACAATATTGGCTGACAGAATGAGGCTGGAATGCATGTGTGTTTGTAATTACTGTGATGTTTGTAACTACAAACACACAGCAGCAGCAGCAGGATCCGTGATACAGGAAAGGATCTTGCCGATTGAAATAGTCACAGTACAGCAGTGAGGTGTACAGTAGTAGCATTACCTATTCAAAGAGAAATTATAAGAAGGCACAATTTCTGCACTATATTCCAGAAGTCTTTTGAATTCATACAATAACATTTTGTGAGCTTATTTAAGTTTTTATAAAAAATTGGGTGTGAGAACCAGTGTATTTGATTGATGTTAATCCAGGTATAAAGCATCTCAAGTCAAACAGTTTGAAAGTGCAGAAGGACAAATTAAATTTGAGAGTTACGGTGAAAAGAAAGATTTTCAGTTTCAAAAGACTTAAATTGTAGAGCTGACGTTGTATGGACTACTTTTATGATTTTGCACTATTTCTTCTTTTGTTTTTTAGAGAAGAAAGACATACGGGTTTTCGGCGCAAACAGAATGCTTGATGACAATTGATGACTGAATTGATTTGGCATTTTTGCATGAAATAATCCTTTCAAAGATATTGCCATTATCTAAATGACCAGATATCACACACACACACACACACACACACACACACACACACACGTTCAAAAGTTCACTGAAAAACATTTACAAAAATAATGATTTTGAATGATAGTGTATAATAATGTATGTGTAATTTTGCACCAATCCGTTATTCCACTTGATTGACTCTCAAAATCCGTTTGTAATTGGGCAATTTGTAGTGAACCCTTGATAATACCAATACGAACCACAACAAAGTAAATAAGACATGCTTAGAAGAGAGTTTTAGCTTTTGCAATTAATTTCTGCTAATAATGTTTATTCCAGTCTTGCAATCTGATGTCAAAACAATAGCTTACACATTCTACAGTGTAATATGTTGTAATATTTAAAAATTGAAATTTGAGCTCATATTGAGAGAATACACAAAATATGTATACTTTTAAAGGGGTCCTATTATGCTTTTTCACTTTTTCAACTTTAGTTAGTCTGTAATGTTGCTGTTTGAGCATAAAGATCTGCAAAGTTACAAAGCTCAAAGTCCGTTTCAAAAGGAGATATTTAATTTTTTGTGATATCACAACTATCGACGAATGGGACGAGACCTGGTTGAGCTGCACTTGAGAAGGCAACGAGTGTTATCACTATGTCGGAGACACGCTAGATTTCCCAAGGCAGATGAACTTAGAGTGTTTACAATCATCTGGGTTTAAATCGCGCTCAAAATGATTTGATTTTGACGCAATATTTACACTGAAGCTCGCAGGCGGCTATGGTAAGGGGCATGACATTTCCCGACCAGGCGCCGAGTGCTGCCAATCACAACACACACTGGCCCAGCTAACCAATCACAGCACATTTCGTATTTCAGATGGTGGGCCTTCATTTGATACAGGAACTATTCGAGCCGTTCATGCCAGACTGGGGAGAGAGGTGTTGTAATAATATAAAATATGTGAAAAAATAATGTGTTTTTCGAACAACCTAGTATGAGAGCCTGTTCTATTACACCCCCAAAACAAAATTAAGACTTTGTAAAAGAGCATAATAGGACCCCTTTAAAATGAATTTGTCGCCACTACATTACTAAATTAAATTGCAAAAAGTAAAGTTAAAAAAAATTATTGAAAATGGTGACCAGTTACAGCACCTAAAAATGTGACCCTGGACCACAAAGTCTTAAGTTGCTGGGGTATATTTGTAGCAATAGCCAAAAATACATGTATCTTGGCCAAATATTGTCCTATCCTAACAATTAATCAATGGAAAGCTTATTTATTCAGCTTTCAGATTATGTATAAATCTCAATTTAGGAAAAATTGACCCTTATGACTGGTTTTGTGGTCCAATATAAATCTAAACTTCACCCTCTACATTTCTATCAATTTTAACATGAAACCAGTGATTTTGTTCTATTATTTCAGCTCAATGGATTCAGTTTGCATGACTCCAGGGAAATGTCGGATTAAACGGAAGGAGAACGTCTCAGGTTACTTATGTAACCATGGTTCCCTGAGTAGGGAACGAGACACTGCGTCCTCTAGGGGTCGACGAGGCGTTCCCCATAGCGACCCCTAGAGGACGCAGTTCGAAGTTCCCATGAAAGGGAACTGAGGTTGCAGTCAGGTCATATCCTGGAAGGAGCTTGTTTTCTGTCATGGTACTGTACATTAATAATGCATACTTGTCTGAGAGGACAATCTGTGCAGGTTGACATGCATTTTGCTGCTGACAGACTATGGACAGAATATTACCCTCTTTATCTGAATAGTGACAAGCTGGTTTACACAACGAAATAGGCTTTCCGATTTTATTGTGCAATGCATCGTCAATGTATTTTCCAATTGAGCAGTTCTCTCTCTCTCACCTCCCCTTCTCTCTCTCTCATGCTCAGCATCGTCAGGAAATGACAGGGTACACGCAGAACGCCCACTTGACTCCAAACTCTTCCCAGCAACACTATACATCACTCTGTTTTTTCGGCATGAAGAAGTGGACAGTGTTTCTCACAATCATAACCACAAAACGAACATGTGCTGTGTTGCGCTTATCATGTGACTCATGCATTTGAGTGCGGCGTAACCATGACAACCACAAGACATGTTGCATGGTTTAGTGAGCGTCGATTCGGATATTAGGTGGTGAACATAAAACAAACAAACGGATAAATATCTGAGGAAGAATATGAGAAACATATGGAGTCTGTTAAAGCCATCATAGTTATTGCGACATGAAACAGAGTGCTTAAAACCCTTTAAACCAGCCGTACGTGTTTTTGTGCTTTTATAAGATGACCGCAACAGCAAAATGTTACAGTACACACTACCATTCAAAAGTCTGGGGTCAGTACAATTTTTTTGTAAGAAATTACTTTTACTCCGCAAGGATGCATTAAATTGTTCAAAAATGACAGTAAAGACATTTCTAACTTGCAAAAGATTTGTGTTTCAAATAAATGCTGTTCTTTTGAACTTTCTATTCATCAAAGAATCCGAAATTATTTTTTACATTTTCTACAATGTATGTAGAATGTACATTTCCAATGTATTTCCAAAAACATTTGTTCACCCAGGAATAGTTCACCCCAAAAATGAAAAAATTGCTGAAAATTTACTCTCCTTCAGGCCATTCAAGATGTAGATGAGTTTGTTTCTTTAGATTTGAAGAAATTTAGCTTTACATCACTTGCTCACCAATGGATCCTCTGCAGTGAATGGGTGCCGTCAGAATGAGAGTCCAAACAGCTGATAAAAACATTACAATAATCCATAAGTAGGGATGTAACGATTAACTGCGAGCCGGTTGAAAATCGATTCAAATATGTGAGGATTCAAATCGGTTGAGATGCTAAACAAATCGCGATTCATTTAGGGGTAGGAGTTTATATGAATGTATGTCTGAGGGGAACTTACTGTCTTTAGAAAAGTTTAGATGGTATTGTTTCTTTTCATCTTGCCTCTGTATAATGCATATTAAAGTTCATAAGTGCAGCGTTGCTTTGATTACAGCGGAAACCAAGGAAACGCTTTAAGCGCCACCTGCTGGCAGAGAGTGAATCTGCATCTCATTCAGCTTTGCTGTTTCATGCTGATATTTTTATTTATAGTTTCACAAAACTGGTCAAACCATTCTGTTTTTGCTTCAAATTTCGAAACTATACAATCTAATTTAGTTTAAAAACTGCTCAATTATATTTAAGTTTCACAAGGAAATGTGCAGCATTTTGTCCAAGCAATAATAAAAGGACACATTTAATTTATAATTTGTCTTAAATCTAATTTTGTAAAAAAAAAGCATAATAATCGTGAATCGAATCGAACCGTGAAATCAAAATCGTAACTTATTTTGTTTATATGAAGATATTTATTTTATTTGTGTTACTTGTTTATTTGATTTGGGGCTTGTTTTAAAATTTCAATTTAGTTTTGTTATTTACATTTACATTATATTTAAATTTAGTAATTTAGCAGACGCTTTTATCCAAAGCGATTTACAAATGAGGACAATAGAAGCAATCAAAACCAACAAAAGAGCAGTAATATGCAAGTGCTATATTAGTATATTATTATAGTATTATATTTCAATTTCACAAAGAAATGTGCAGCATTTTGTCCAAGCAATAATAAAAGGACACATTAAATTTATAGTTTGTCTTAAATCTCATTTTGTTAAAAAAAATCGTGAATCGAATCGTGAAATCAAAATCGTAAATCGAATCGAATCGTGAGTTGAGTGAATCGTTACATCCCTATCCATAAGTAATCCACACCACTCCAGTCCATCAATTGGTGAGTGTGAAAGTGAGTGGCGAGGGGGGCATGGTGTGAAAAACCACGCCCCCCTCGCCACAGTGAGCAAGTGATGTAAAGCTAAATTTCTCCAAATCTAAAGAAACAAACTCATCTACTACATCTTGGATGGCCTGAAGACATTTTAAACAAATTTTAGTGAAAACAAAAATTACTATTGAGTGAACTAACTGAGTGAGCTTACTATAATAAAAAGTGTCTTGAGCAGCAAATCAGCATATTAGAATGATTTCTGAAGGATCATGTGACACTGAAGACTGGAGTAATGATGCTGAAAATTCAGCTTTGCATCACAGGAATAAATTACATTTTACAATATATTCAAATATAATTTTTTTTCATTGTAATAATTTTTCACAATATTACTGTTTTTACTGTATTTTTGATCAAATAATTGCAGCCTTGGGGGTGAGCAGAAGAGACTTCTTTCAAAAACGTAAAAAAAAAGTCATACCAAGCCTAAACCTTTCAGGCCGCATCTGCTTTTTAATGGTGTAAGTCAGTATTTGCATGTGCATGTAGTCACGTCACACACTGTAATCGGTAAACACAACATTCACTTCAGAACCATTAATTTTTCATTGACTATTAACCTCTGCTAGTGAAATCCTCCAAGAGGTTAATAACATGGAATTTAATATTTGTTGTGAGAATGGACTCAATCCATCCCATATGAATTCAGGCTTTTGATAAACAAACCCTAAGCCACATGCGGCTAAAACTTGGATCCAGACGGTAAGCTGAAAATCTGACCTTGATTAGCCTCAAAGAAACATTTCTGAGGAACCCTGCCAGACCACAGCAACAAGGGAGATCACCACCAGCTGCTTTAGTTTTGTGCTCTTTTGTAAATAGTTTTTCACATGGGAACAACTATTTACATGTTTGGTATTTTTTGGGGTACAGTATTATCTGGGGACCTTTGCATTTTTAAGAATGTTTTACAGAAACATCCGGACAATGTGTGAATATTGCTTTGTGGAATTATATGGTAAAGTCTGTATTCAGAGTTTTAGAGCCTCTCAGAATCTCGCAATCATTTCAGCTGGATGCCATTGAAATGCTCTTCCCACACAAAACATCTTATGTTTTTTTTCTGACGGAAGTATTTTCATGCTGAAAGACTGGACATGTGCACACAATGTTCTAAAGCAAAGATAAACCTGCATTCGCAGTGTATTTTCCTGAAGTAATGTGATATTTCCCAGAAATAAGGAACAAGGGAAACAATAAGAAACGAGGGAAGTTTTCCCAGTGAGATACAAATGTAGAGACTTGATTTTTATTCATTAGGAATTGATTGCATGGTGAAAAATGACAGGAGTTTAGTGGGGAGGGGTTGAAAAATAGGAGAAATTGGTGATTGTTAGCTTAACATATTCACCTTGGACCCCACTAACCTGCACTGTATTGACAACAATCACAGATGTTTTAAAAAACAATTTTTGTGTGTTTCACAGAGAAAAGAAAGTCAATCTTTTTCTTTACAATCCTTAACGCGTTAAAATAATTTAACGCAATTAACGCAAAATTACTGAAGCACAATTTCTATTCTAACCCTTTAACCCAATTTTGCTTCTCTGCTTGCGATCATGTCATTTTAAGCCACTAAACTCCGGGAAAGTTTTCAGTCCAATGATCCAGTAAGCGAATGCATTCAAACAATCCGTCCAAAACAGCGCTAATATAAAGGAAACCAGGCTGACTTCATCAGAGATTGCAGAGAGAACAGAGACTCGCGTTGCGTTTTCAGTGAATTATTAATTCCAGTGTGTTTCGCTTTTAAACACGAGATCTGTCATATTCTGTGATTGTCTCTGAAGAGCGCGAGCCCTCACACGTTGTGCTGTGTGAAGTACAGACTGGATGAATTGTCAACACAACACATGCAAACTGTTTTCTCGACTGGATAACCAGTCTCGTTAGTAAAGTTTTGATGGATGAAGACTGCAATCAATGTTAAGGCGATTGCCGTGGCGTACAGGAGTCGTACAGTACAGTAAGCACGCGTGAGTCTGTTATAATAATGCTTGTATGTATAGTCTAGTGAGATGGCGCCGACGGTGATGGCTGCCTCCGTGGTGTGCTCCGCAGTTGTTTTTATGTTTAGTCTACACCTCAAATTTGCACATAATATACCTGTACATACAAAACTGTCTATTGTAATATACCTGCACATACAATGGTCAATTTATATATTTTATTCGTTATTTACTTGTTCTATTTTTATATATTTTGTATTATCTGTGTTTTTTGTTCTGTCACTGTCATTCTGTTACACTGTGGAAGCTTCTGTCACGAAAACAAATTCCTCGTATGTGTAAACATACCTGGCAATAAAGCTCATTCTGATTCTGATATGAGTGCTCTTGACGCACTGATCGCACATTGTATTTATGCACAGGCACAGACATTCCCGTACATTCACGTTGGTTCCACGCACATTCACAATAATGTTTTGATTTGTCATGTGTATTTTGCTGTGTTTAGTTATTCTGAATGGATCCGTGTACTGTAGTAGATATATGCAGTCAGCAGGCGGTTGGTTTAGGGTTTTTATTTGGCATCGCCACGTGGTCCTGTTTGGAATTGCAACTTGACTTCTCTAAAATGTAAAAAAGCTATTTGCTGTTGCACTGTACACATACTATACAATTCAGATTTTATTTTTTTTTAGCATTTTTTTCTTTCATATGTGCTTATATGGGCTGCTTATATCATTTGGTTCTTTGGTGTCCTTTTGGAGTTTCGTTTTGGAGTTCTTTTGGAGTCCTTTTTTGGAAAGACATCTACATTTATCTTGAAAAAAGCTTGCAGAAAATACAGATTTTTGAGAATCACCCTTCAATCTTTTGGTTTACTTTGCTGAATATAGCAAAGGATGACAAAATAAACATTTGAAACAAGATAAATGGTCTATGCTTAATTTCATGAAGTAAGCGATTAATCGCAGAAAAAGGGTGTGATTAATTCGATTTAAAATGTTAATCTATTGACAGCCCTAATATATATATGTATGTATATACATACATTTGTGCTAAAAAATGTACATACCCTTTGAAAAATATGCAAAATGTTCATAATTTTCACAAAGTAAGAGGGATCATGAAAATTGCATGTTATTTTTTATTTAGTACTGTCTAAAATAAGCTATTTCACATAACGAATGTTTATATATACTCCAAAAGACAAGATAATAACTGAATTTATAAAAATGACCCCGTTCAAAAGTTTACATACCCTTAAATCTTAATACTGTGTGTCATTTCCTGGATGATCCATGACTGTTTTTTTTGTTTTGTGATAGTTGTTTATGAATCCCTTGTTTGTCCTGAGCAGTTCAACTGCCTGTTGTTCTTCAGAAAAATCCTCCAGCTCCTGCACATTCTTTGGTTTTCCAGCATCTTCTGCATATTTGACCGCTTTCCAGCAGTGACTGTATGATTTTGAGATCCATCTTTTCAAACTGAGGACAATTGAGGGACTCATACATAACATTTACAAAAGGTCAAAACATTTACTGATGCTCAAGAAGGAAACACGATGCATTAAGAGCCGGGGGGTGAAAACCTTTGAACAGGATGAGGATGTGTACATTTTTCTTATTTTGATTAAAGATCATATTTTTTTATTCATTAAGTACTGCACTTCAGAAGCTACATAAATACATACATGTTTCCCAGAAGACAAAATAAGGACAAGTTACCCTGATCATGCAATTCAAAAAGTTTACACCCTCCAGCTCTTAATGCATCGTCTTATGTGCACAACTGTATATACACACACATATACGTATATACATGAATACATATGCATATATACATACATATATTCTTTTTCAGTTTGCCATGTATTCAGTCTCTCTTCTTTTAAGTACAGAAAAGAGTGAAAACACAATGACACATGTCAATCATGTGCCTGTATGTGTCACTCATTTCAGGCATGCTGTAATTATATGAGAAAAGCTTTTCACAAAGTTATTCTTCCATACGTCATTTGGCTCTCGCTGCCAGACGGCTGTGGAACGGGCCTGTCAACGACAAATGGAACAAAATGAAACAGACAAATTGCTGTGAGCCTGAATTGCAAAAAGATTCACAGTCTGAACACAAGGGAGGCTTTGCCCCAACGTGTGTCAGGCTCTGTGCCAAAATCTAGTGAGCGGTCTCGCCGACTACAAAGGCAACTACCTAAGTGAACTGAATGTTATTCATAGGCAGCTACTTGTCCAGTACACAAAGTACTTGACTAATTCTCATTAGTTGAGTTTGATGTTGCACAGTCTGGACCAAACAAATATATTGAGTGAAATAAAATTAGATTGAACTACTTGTATTTGTATCTATTTAATGTCTAGTTGTGAGTGTGCCTCAGATGCCTATAATGCTGCCTATAAAACAGATGTTAAGACCCAAAAGGCTCTATGCATATATAAGCACAAATATTTTGAAAGTGTTCAGCTTTGCATTAAAGTGGGAATGCTAACTTTCTCAAATTCTTTTCTTTTTCAGATCAGCTACTGTCAGGGCAGAGCAACAGTTTGAAGAGAAACTTACTGGGTAAGTTAGTTAAAATTAAAGGCAGGGTAGGTGATTTGGTTCAAAAACATTTTTTGTTCTGCTGGTTGAAATTGTCTTCACACCCCGATAGTAATCACTAATTTAAGTGGTCTAAATGTATTTATATGTATTTATATCATCTGTGGAAGGCGTAGGACCATAAAAGTTTGTCCAATTATATCCCACGGTCCGAGGGCTACGATAGGCTGTCCTACCTGCCTGTCAATGTATGTATTTGCAAACCTCTATGCACCCTGTTTGTGCAGACATGATACATCATCAGTGCGTTCCATTACGCTATTGCAGGCCGAGTGAGAATGGAAGGCGTTATTATTGTAATATTATGCGCTTTGTACTGTAATGTTTTCTCACCAGTGAATGAGACATGAGGTAATCTGACAGCGCTGCATTCAACCCTCAACCAACGCCGTCTCTCATCGCATCCCTGGTTAGCCTCTGCTCTGCCTGTGTGCGTTCATGTCTTTTGGAGGAGGCGTGGCTTTGGAGAGTGATTTGCAGGGAGGGTGAGATCTTATGCTTTCAAAGCTAGCTTGCTATTACTAGCCTCTCCAAAATCGCCTACCCTACCTTTAAACAGTAAACAACTTAGTTAATCTCTAACAGTTTGTTTGGAGCTAATTACCTGAATGTATCTGGTTTAATGGAACAGAAACTGAACAGAAGAACATATGCTAGTCTGTATAACCGCACACTTGCAATGTGTTGGACTTGATTTCAATACATTTCTGACTTAAGTAACCAAATATTTAATAAAAACTGTATTTTGACACTAAATAGAGATTTGCTACAATATTTACATCAAGCTAATAAAATTTGCTAAATCAAACTAATACAACTTATTAATATTTAATGAATAACATTATTAATTTATTGTACAAATGTATAATACACCACGTGTATTTAACTTTTCACTCTCAAAGATGAAGCTGTATTGTGTTTCCGGAGTACATTGACAGGCTTTATTGCAGTGAAGTTTTTTGCGATTGGCATCATCTCACATGTGTGAGCGGCAGTGCTCTCCTCCTCTTAATGAGAGTGGATGTTGATGGCTGTTATCGAGTCCTTCCATTCGCCTCCCCACGGCGTGCTCTTCACAGGGGGCCGCAGGAGTTCAGCGTTCAACCCCTCAAGTATCTATCTGCTCTGCGTCACCGCCAAATCACCATAGTGATAGCGGCGCTCAGGGCCCTGAATGAGGCACCAGCTCTGTTTGAGACGTCTGCAGAGCCGCAAAGACAGCGATCATTTGTACAGTGAAGAGGCCATGGAACAATACAGGGTAATTAGACATCAAAAAACAAAACTTCAATTTAAAATTCTGATGCATTCTTCTAAATAATGAGAGTGCTGTTTTTGATGCTGATGAGCACAGGCTTTATCAAACCATATAGTGCTCTGATGGTGAAGGACATCTGATTCTGGTGAAGTCTTCAATTAAGAGACGTCTCTCTCAACCTGCTGATGTACGACTGGAAATGGAGTGTTTTGTCTTTTTCCTCCTTTTTGCCATGGAAACACTTCAGCAGCTATTGATTTTGAGATGTTTTCCCATCTGTTGAGAACATTCATATATATATACAGTATCTCACAGAAGTGAGTACACCCCTCACATTTTTGTAAATATTTTGTAAAAAATAAGTGTAATTTTAACTGTAAAATTTTGTAAAAACGCTACGGGAAAAAAATGTTAATAGGTTAACAGTAAGTTCCCGTACTAAATACAGGGAAAAACTGTAAAATATCTAACCAGACATTTTACAGTAAAATGCTGGTAATTTTACAGTTTTTAGAAGTAAAAATAACAAATCAATGTATAATTTACAGTCAAAAACTGTAAACTGATATTCCCAGAATTCCCTGCATGACCCTCCACATTTGAAAGCATTTTGTTTAAATAATCATGGTTTTTTAATAGTTTTTGTTATTAGTTATGTATATTTGGGCTTTATGTTACATCTTCTGTTGTTTAATGAAAGTTTAATGCATTATTTAAGTATCATGTGTGTTACCATGATGGTGTTTTGTGTTTGCATGAATGACTCTGTGCACCTTCTATATATTAGTATATACTTCTGCTTGTGGCGAAGCTACTTGTGATGAGTATATATATATATATATATACACACACACACACACACACACAATGTTATTTAGAATGTTATATTCTATATGAACTATATTTCGGTTCATGATCAATGACATGTTTAAAGACTTTCTATTCCTGTTTGCTGGAATGAAAAATATTTAACTTTTTAAGAGTTTCAGACCTTATTTTGTGCTCGGGTCATGAAAATTGCCAAATATTGAGTCATAAACACAGCACTCTACATGTTAAGCAGCATCTTTTCTCTCTGTTACCATCTGCATATGTTCACCTTTCTTCAGTTGTTGTGAGTTAGTTCGCTCCCCCTCACCTCATTTCAGACTGTATAAATGGAGAACAGATCCCAGCAGGACACTGGGTTGTGGGGTGATGCTCCTGCCGTGAGCTCCGAATGCACTGGCATCTCCAGCATTGTGTTTCATTGCACAGGTCATGTGGCCGGGGTGAAAGCAGTTGGCTTTTGTTATTTTGCTGATTACAAGACAAAAACCTGATGAGACTGGTTTTTGTGCTTACAGAGAGAACTGACAGGCAAAACTAAAAAAGGAAACTATAACCTTTAGAAATTTTAATGACAATGTTGTCATGATTTACTCACACTCTTGTCATTCCAAACCCATTTTCTGTTATTTTTTTCTTTTTAAATTATTTTCATTTCTAGATAGTTCTAGAACTATCCCTTTAATCTGCTGCTTTAATCTGTTAAGAGACTGAGAAACTTGAGGCAGGAACATTTATTGCTCAAAGATTACTCTTTTAATGGATATTTTAACATTTCTCAGATGTTTCGCCTAAAATTTGTTAGGAGAGATAAAAATAGACACAAATTGTTGACATACAGTAATGGATCTATAAAATGTGTATAGCAACTCAACTTTTTTAAGGTCCATCTTAAGTTCTTTTCATTGCAGACTTTTCTGAAAATTTAGATCAGTGTTTCTCAAATTTGTTTCAGGTGGTGAGCTGTTTTTTACCCACCAAATCCTCTAGACACAGCTAAGCTTACTGGGGTCCAGAGAAAAATCTGAGAAGCAGGAGACTATAACAAAGGTATATTTGTTTCAAATGAATATACTTGCTGTCTAGAAGAAACTTAAAGATTTGTGATTTTTCTTTCCTGCATGTTTCACAGTCTATATACACTACCATTTAAAAGTTTGGAGTTGGTAAGATTTTTTAACATGTTTTTGAAAAAAGTATCTTATGCTGACCAAGGCTTCATTAATTTGATCAAAATTACAGAAAAAAACAGTAATATTGTGAAATAATATTACTATTTAAAATAACTGATTTTTATTTGAATATTTTTCAAAACGTAATGTATTCCTGTGATGGAAAGCTGAGCATCATTACTCCAGTCTTCAGTGTCACATGATCCTTTAGAAATCATTCTAATATGCTGATTTGCTGCTCAAGAAACATTTATTATTATCATTGTTGAAAAAATTTTTGCTTCTTCATATTTTTTGGAAACTGTGATACATTTTTGATTAATAGAAAGTTCAAAAGCATTTATTTAAAATAGGACTTTTCATAACATCATCAATTTTACTATTACTTTTTATCAGTTTAATGCATCTTTGGTAAATAAAAAGTATTAATTTTTTTTTAAATCTTACTAACCTCAAACTTTTGAACAGTAGTTTATGCTGAATGTTTCGCCACAGTTAGAGAGAGGCAGCGACCAAGAGAATCTCTGACAGCAGCACAGCTGGACAGAACTTAAAGAAGACAGCACTTTCTTATGACTGATCAGAGACAGTAAAGCCCAACCGGACCGCTGTGATCTGCTCCGCTTCTCTCCACATGATGGATTCCTGCTTGTCCAGATTGTACAGCCTCTTAATTCATGGCCTCAGTGGTGGAACAAATTCCAGCTCATACATCAGCCACTTTCAAAAGAAACCTCAAGACTCCCTATAACTAGACCTCACACAAATACACACACAAACCTGCACTGCAACAAACTGTATTTGTTGTATTATGTACAGTAGGCCTTTGTATTGGTAGGAAAATATATATAGCATATATATAATATATAACTCGTAATAAGACAGTATAAAAAGGATTTTTACTTTGTGTTGAATTTTCACAGGCGCACTCTAAAAAATGCTGGGTTAAATATAACCCAGTGCTGTGTTAAAAAGGGACAAACCCAGCTATTGGGTTGTTTTGACCCAATAGCTGGGTTTGTCCCTTTTTAACCCAGCATTTTTTAGAGTGTGTGAATGATTGTGTGTAATGGTGAGTGATGGTAAGTGATTTTAAGTAATGAGGAATAATGGTGAGTGATGGTTCATTGATTTGGATGAGAGTGAAATAGCTTATGTGATGGTTGCATTTGGCAAGTAATGGTAAAAAATGGTTAATGGTGTGAGTAATGGAGAATAATGTTTATTGATTGTTCATTGATGGTAAAGGATGGTAAATAATGGTGTGTGGTGGTTTATTAATATGAGTGATTTTCAGTGTTTGAGTGATATTAGTGATGGTAACTAATGATGACTAATGGTAGGACTGATAGTTACCGGACTGCAGACCACAATTAGAAACTGGCAAAACAGTCTTCAAATAAACTGCATTGAATGGATTATGCAGATTGGTGAAAAATTGTGGATAGTGTTCACTAAATAATGGGTGAGTGATGGTTTATTTATACTGTAAATTATGTTCGTTTTTGGAAAGCAATATTAGTGATGATGAATAATGCCAGGATTGTTAACTAGTTAATGGATTATAAACCACATTTATAAACTCATAAAATAAAGAAAGGCAAGGCAATGCATATGCATCGAATGCATAATGGTGAAAAAATTGTGAAATGTTGGTGAATTACGTTTCAGTGATAAGGTTGTGAAAGATGTGCTGTGATGTTGAGTGATGCTGGTGTTTCTCAGAGCAGGTGGATTGTCAGCAGCAGTGAGGGAATCACCGAGCACACTTGCACGCTCCTCTAGTGCTCCACAGACCTTCATTACTCCAGTCTGTCGATGTGAGACGCGGATGACAACGTTGAAATCGCAGGTGCACGAATCGAACCGTCCCTTTGCAGACGTTATAACGAAGAAGAGGGGTTATATGGTGAGTCATTCTGTGATGGTGAGTTTGCGCTTCTTCTTCGCGTTTCTTCAGTCATTGATCGCAGTCTAACGCTACAGCCATACATTGAATGCGGGCATACACGATTGTCAACGGCGTGTTTCTTATTCGCTTCACGCGTGTTTCTACAAACGGATTAATTATTAATGTAAGATGAGTGAATATTCAGAGACCGCAGAGATCATTGGGCTTTGCTTTGTTGGATATACGTTCAGTTCAATAATTTAAAGATGATTTGTGGGTTATAATGTGCCGATTCATCCACACCATGACTTTACAAGGATGCATTTTAATGCATCCAAAACATGTTTGTCACAAACCGGTGTTCAGCGTGAGCTGTAAATGGATGAATCTCATGAACCACATTTCACCCTCAAATTAAAAGGAAAAACTACGAAATTATATTTGCATTCATATTTTCATTACAATTCATCACGTTTCCATTGACTGTATTGCAGAAAATAATTCGATATCATTTAAACAGTAATATTATTAATTATTAATATATTTCAAGGCTGTATTTGTTGTACTACCTTTAAAATCGACTGATTTTAATAAAAAAATAAACTGACCAGACAGGATGATTTCATTGCTTTGTTACAGTTAATGAGAATCTAATGCGAACCATCATTAAGAATAATGAGAATCGCAGCCAAACCTCAAAAGTTAAACATCGTGAGACTTAACATTGAAAACTAGGGAGAAAATGAGTTGAATTGTACTGAAAATAATGCAGAATATATATTGTGTCATAAAAAGCCATTGAATGCATTTTATTTATTTTGGGGTGAAATACAATCAATACACTGATATGCACCTCATGAAGCAAACTTGTGTGTTTTGAGCCAGAATAGTTTTACAGCAAATCACCCGTGTAAAGCCAATAATCAGCCTATTCTGATGGGTTCTCTCGTGCATTAGGTCTGTTGTCTTTCTCTAACGCCTCACACCATCATCAGTAAATCAATCCAGATTTCTGCAGTGAATATGAAGGCATGCAGTGAGTCACAGCACACATTAATGCTGCCTTCACATTCATGCAAAACAAACCCAACCACTGTATATTCCCATTCAGATTATTGCCTCGAAATGAATCAGATTTTTTTTAAAAGTGCATGTATAGGAACAACCTCCATTTTATTGAGAAGCCTTGCACACTTTTGACCTTGTAATGTTTTGACATTATGAACCATATTAAGTCATTTCAATTTCATTAGGTACTGCAAATGTGATGCTTTTCTCTTTGTGTTAAAGGAATTAATGTAGCAATACAGTAGGTCACAATAGCATTAGCCGTATAAAAATATACTAGAACATACAATGTTAAATGACCGTTATTATTATTGCCAGATGCTGTTGTGCCTTCAAGAGCACAGAGCCCACTCAGAAACAGAGCCACATTCAGCCCTGTGCTTCTCATTATGATGGTTATCAGAGCCACTGTGTGTTTTGCATTCATAAAAAAAAACCTTCTGTTTGATTGACACTCAACTGTCTTTCTCTCCTTGAAGTGCCTGTTGTTTGCATCCCACAAGGGTTACAAAAATAGCACAGAGAAGGGAGAAATGTGCAAGAAAAAACATTTAGATGTACATTTTCTACTCAAATTGGCATTTGTAGACTTGAGAACTGCAGTGAATGTAAAGCATTCACATACAACCAGAACAAATAATCAGAGGTTCATTGGGAGGAAAACAGTGTAATATCCGATTCTTTTCAGCATCAGCTCATCTTGTTTTTCTGATCATGCAAGTTAGGAGTTCTGCCGTTGCATGTAATTGAATCACTACTCGTTCTTGTCTATGTGTGTTTCAGTGTGTGTTTTATTCGCTATGATTCATCCATTTATTCCTTTTTTGGGGATCTAAGAAAGATGAGTAAGACGGCGGGGGCTCGGAGACCGTTCGCTATCCTCGCAGAGGTCCTGTCTTAAGGGATTTTATACCTTCTTAGATTCGCTGTGGATCAGTAAATCTGGCTGACACGCATTTCCCATAAACTCCTGCCCACTCACCCCTCCCTCCGCATTGACCCTGCACACTTCAGCGATCAGAGATTTGATTATTTTGGATGGGGTTGTATATAATAAAGAACGTAAGGGTGATTCAGTGTTATTGTGGATCCAGACTGAGCGTCAGCCACTGTGCTGCAGTGTATTATGATGTGGCCAGTAGTACTGAAGCAGCTCTGTGTCTCTGTGTGTGTGTGTGTGTGTTTTAAAACAATGTTCCTTCTCTTTTATGCTTTATAAGGTTGTGTGTGAGATCTCTGGGAACAATCGTGAGCAGAATGCATAGACACATGACTAGAGAGTCCTTCCTCATCCTCTTCCTCATCATCAGCCTGGTAAGAGCAGAGACGGACACATATTTTTCTTCTTTGGGCCTGTGTTGGGCCATAGATTTACATGATTATATTTCACAAATGTGACCATTATTGACGTTTAATGAATTACTATTACAATTGCTTATTTAAAGTTAGTGTTTTGAACAAACCCCTAACCCTCATTATTAAACATTGGGTGTCATGATTTTGTCTGGTAGACTATAAAATAGCCATATTTAGAGACCAAAGACTAAGCAACCATCCAGAAAACCCTAGAAAGCAGCTACCAGTGCCCTAGCAACCATTCAGAACACCCTAGCAACCAAAGTATTATTTAAGTATTATTTTTATACTGTTATAGTTTATATTAGTGTTCTGAATTAGCTTTTATTTATTCTTTTTTTCCATTTTAATTTTAGTTTAATTTATAAAAAATATTTCTGTGCTTTTGTCAGTTTTATTAGGGCTTTTTTTTTTTTACTATTACTATGTTGGTTTCATTTATTTTTAATTCAGTTTTAGTTTTTATTCATTTCCATTTTCAAGTTTATTTTCAATAATTTTAGTTCTTAAACTTATTTCAGTTAGATTCTTTTTTTTTTTACACTTTTACACTTACACTTTACCTTCCTTAGTTAACCTCAGTTAATGCATTAACTAGCAATAACTAATAATGAGCAATACATTTGTTACAGTATTTATGAATCTTTGTTAATGTTAGTTAATAAAAATACACCTGTTCTTAGTTCATGTTAGCTCAGATTCATTAAGTAATATTAACAGATTTAAGTTTTGATTTTAAAAATGTATTGGTACATGTTGAAATTAACATTAACTTGTGGACACCTTGGAAACAGGTAGTAGCACTAAAACAGAACTAGTTTTTGTATTTTCTTCTTCAGTGTTCACAATGCTAGTGTGTTTCACCAGAGTGTTACTACTCTGGCGAAACACACTAGCATTGTGAACAGGCAAGCAGAAAATACAAAAACTAGTTCTGTTTTAGTTCCACTACCAGTTTCAAAGCATATCTGAAAGGTTGACTTTTAAAAGAAGAAGAAAAACACATTCTGAGGTTTTGTGATAACTGTAGTGTGATAAAAGACTTCTTGGTAATTTCCCTACAGCGAGGTAACAAGCAAGAGCATGTTATCTTTAATCAAAATAAAGAGAAAAGATGTTTGAATGGTTTGGTGAGAATGGAGGGTTTTGTTGATTTGCATAATAAGTCCATTGAAAAATATTGCTCAGATGTTGCTCTTATATAGTGATTTAATTTCACCTCTATATCTTCTCACTTAAAATAAAGGTTCTTTATTGGTTCACCTTTAAAATCCATGGAGCCTTTCAATTGCACAAAGAAGTCTTTATAGTGGAAAAAAGGTTGTTTAGAATTTTAAAAATGTTCTTCACACTAAGAAAAAATGGTTATTTATGTGTATTTTTTTTCAAATTTTTTAAATGCCAAAGCGCAGTATTTTACATGCGTGTGTTTATTGATATACTCAGTAAAAATAATGGTACACCTGTATTAAGTCTAATTAAAACCTAGTATTTGAGTCTATAAATGCAGTAGAATTCAGAATCCAGAGGGCACAGTGTGGTCAGTAGCAACGAAAAGGGAACCGTCATTTATTAAATTATTTTTGTTTCTGGGAAGGTTTTATTTTTGTTGGAATCCAGACTGCAGACTGGATCGTTTTAGATTGGCGATTTTGAGCTCTGACCCCTGACCCCACCAATTAAGGCCTGAATGTCCCAAAAGAAGGCAAAACGAAAGGTTGGGTATAAGGGGTCAAGTGTATATATCTGAAATATTAAATGCCTCATTTTACATAATTAATTTTAGGACTTTCGCATAACATTTCAGTAACCACAAACATTAGATTACAAGTTACTCAGAGTGTGTATTTTCAGTAAGTTGCAGGGGGAGGTAACCATAGCAACAGTTGGCTCCTCAAGTGCTTTCCATTCGGATCAATGGACAGTACATCATGTGATGTCATTATTTGGCACTTTGTTTTAGATTTAAATTGATCCCATCAGTTGTGTTGTATAATTCACACCCTACTACAGACAAATCATTGTTTTGCATTTTTGACACCACATTTGTTTTTATCTGTGCATGTTAAAAGAAACTTACACACATTGCTATACATTTTAAAGGAATAGTTCAACCAAAAATGGAAATTTACTGAATATTTACTCACCCTCAGGTCATCCAATATGTAGATGACTTTGTTTCTTCATCAGAACATATTTGGAGAAATGTAGCATTGCATCACTTACATGTGAATGGTGAATGGGTGCCGTCAGAATGAGAGTCCAAACAGCTGATAAAAACATCACAATAATCCACTCTAGTCCATCAATTAACATCTTGTGATGTGAAACGCTGTGTGTTCGTAAGAAAAATCCATCAAGATGGATTATTGTGATGTTTTTATCAGCTGTTTGGACTCTCATTCTGACGGCACCCATTCACTGCAGAGGATCCATTGGTGAGCAAGTGATGCAATGCTAAATTTCTACAAGTCTGTTCTGATGAAGAAACAAACTCATCTACATCTTGGGTGGCCTGAGAGAGTACATTTTCAGCAAATTAAAATTTTTGGGTGATCTATTCCTTTAAACCAATTAAACGTATGCTTTATGATCAACAGATATCATATCACAACCATCACTGTTCCTCCATGTCTTCTTGATGGTTACAGACGTTTGGCTGGATGTGGAGTATACAAAGATTTCAAACCAGGTCACACGGGTTTAAGGTGGTCAAGCTGGTTTTGAAACATGGTAGCAGGTTTTTTTACTGGTTCAAAAGGGTTTAGGACAACCGGTTTTAGCTGGATTTTTACAGAGATGGACATTCAATCCAACACAGTAACAAACCCTTCTAACAGCAAAGACAGAAATAACACAACTTCTATAAAAGATAAAGTGTGTGAGTTTTTTTTATTTACCCCCAGAGGGGTAAATAGACAAGACCAGCACAGATTTTGCAGGTTGATTTTTCATCTTGATTATATGCAGGCAAGTTGTTAGTGGAAACGTTTTTGTGGCATGAATTCAGCTGCTCTTTGTTCATCCTGCTCTTGTGTTGTTCTGGTTTATTTATGTGTTTTGTCTGTTTGTTGATCCAGATGTGGCCCATACATTCAGAGATCTCCAACTGCGTCATCAAACGTGAGGAGGAGAGATGCTTGGAGCGAATCGTCCTGCACGACACAAAAGATGACGAAAAGTTTGGTAAGTGAAAGCGAAGACTATCTAACCCACTGTATAGTATACTATGTATACAGAGTATATGCATAGAATATACAGATGAGCAAATGTGGCAAAATGTCAAGTGTACATCTAGTATGGAATTCTGTTACATAATCCAGTGCGTTTAATCTTCCAATTACAATGTGAAAGATGAACAGGAAATGATAACAGCTGAAGTTTTCCCTTTCTAGAGTAATTTTCAATCTAACTGCATCAAAACAGAACAAACTCTTTTGCACATGTCTGAATCACAGTGAACCGCGAGCTGATGAGTGAGCTGATAATAAGAGCATTTTTGTAAAGAAAGATTTTGACTGATGGGTCAAAATATAAAATATAAGCTGGTTTCTATAAAAATGCTAGTTTTTTTAATAAATATAATTTGATTAAATCAGGCAAAACTTTTTGGTACACTACTGTTCTAAAGTTTGGGGTCGATAAGATATTGTTCTTGAAAGAAGTCCCTTATGCGCACCACGGCTGCATTTATTAGATGAAAAATACAGTAAAACTAGTAAAAAAAAAAGTGAAATATTATTACAATTTAAAATAACTTTTCTATGTGAATATATTTTAAAATGTAATTTATTGCTGTGATGCAAAGCTGAATTTTCAGCATCATTACTCCAGTCTTCAGCGTCATATGATCCTTCAGAAATCATTCTAATATGCTGATTTGCTGCTCAAGAAACATTTCTTATTATCATCAATGTTAAAACATTGATGATAATAAGAACAACAAAATGTTGTTGAATATTCTTGTGGAAAATGTGATACATTTTTCTTTAGGATTTTATGATGAACAGAACTGTAGTTTCTGCATCCATATGGCTTTATTGGACTGTGTAAGAGCATGTAATATGCCAGACAGGGATGTCAGCAACCATCAAAGAACTGCTGAATCATTTTTTTTTTAGCCGATTCACTGAAATGAACACTTGAATTCATGGAAATGATTCGAATATGTCACAATGCAACATTCCATCTAGCGTGTTTTCCATTCCGTACTTCCCATCTCGATATCAGTCCTTTGAGACTTTACAGATCTTCTTTATGCACCAAGAGCTTGTATCACTCCAAAGAGAAAGGAAAAATTGAAATCGCATCATATGACCCCTTTAAGCAGAATCGAAATGCACGCGTCTTATCGAATACCCGGTTCTTGGAAATTTGGAAGCGGTTCTAAAATGGAACCGGTTTTCGATACCCAAACCTGGTAAAGACATAATGTTACAAAATATTTATTTTTCAAATAAATGCTGTTCTTTTGAACTTTCAATTCATCAAATAATCCTGGAAAAGGAAAATTACTGTGTTACCCTTTCCACAAAAATATTAATCAGCACAACTGTTTTCAGCATTTATAATAATCAGAAATGTTTCTCGAGCAGCAAATCAGCATATTATTCTGAAAGATAAGACTCGTCCACGCCCTCCTAAAACGCCTCGTTCTAACACACCCCCACATGTCTACATCACTGTGTGGGAAGATTTGCATAACGCCGCCCAAATGTTCACGCAAAGAAAGAAGGTGTAACTTTGATTCTCGCTGTAGTATTGTTGCCGCCGCCGCCATGTTGTGGAGACGCTGTGTGTTTCGTTGTGAAAGCGAAACTACTTTGTTTGGCCTTCCAAAAGAGGACACAACTAGAAATAAGTGGTTAAGTTGTATTTACAAAACTGTTCCAGAACAGTTCTACCCAAATATTCAGATGTGTGCAGCGCATTTTATG
>NW_015552262.1:254973-257461 GCF_001515605.1 Sinocyclocheilus anshuiensis | reverse complement strand
CGTAAAAAGACAGTATAAGTCATTATAATCAGTAATTATGTGCCCACTGGATGCAACAAATACCTAGTTTATAATGGGTTTTAATGTTTATGTCTCATCGCTCAGGGACACGGCGTCACAATATGGTAAGGGGTGTAACATTTCCGTCACACGCTTGAGGTATTCAGCCAATCACAACGCACTGGATAGCTGGCCAATCAGAGCACACCTCGCTTTTCAGAACGATGAGCTTTGTAAAAATCGACACGTTTCAGAAAGGCGGGGCATGGAGGAGAAACAATAATGTACATTATGTGGAAAATAATGTGTTTTTTTAACCTTAAACCGCATAAACACATTGCATTACACCAAATACACAAAATAATGTTCTTTTTAGCAACATCATATGACCCCTTTAATAGTCAATGGGCTCAGGGGAGGCGAGCCTCCACTGTAACTTTAAAAGTGAAAAAAAAAGTGACGTGACCCATACTTGGAATTAGTGCTCTGCATTTTAACCCATCCAAAGTGCACACACAGCAGTGAACACACACACACCGTGAACACACACCCGGAGCAGTGGGCAGCCATTTTTGCTGCAGCGCCCAGGGAGCAGTTGGGGGTTCGGTGCCTTGCTCAAGGGCACCTCAGTCGTGGTATTGAAGGTGGGAGAGAGCGCTGTACATTCACTCCCCCCACCTACAATCCCTGCCGGTACGAGACTCGAACCTGCAACCTTTGGGTTACGAGTCCGACTCTCTAACCATTAGGCCACGACTTCCCCTTTACCTGTGGGTGTCAGAAAAACTAGTGATTTATACACTTTTTAATGTTATACTTTGTAATATGGGCATTGTTTAATTTTTGTTCTACAAATTTTTTTTTCTCATCCAATATTTTGAGGAGACACTGCCGCCCTTGCCTCCTCGGAGGAAACGCCCCTGATTTTTACATATATTCATATTAGGAAACAGTTTCTTTAAATTGTAAAAATATTTCACAATATTACTGTTTTTACTGTATTTTTAATTGAAGTCTTAGTGAGCATAAGAGAAAAACAACAAATAAAAAAATCTTACTGACCCCAAACCTTTGAACAACAGAGTGTTCAAACCTAAATGTTAATTAATATGAATGTTTTTTTCCCCAGTAGTTTTAAACTGAAAATGCACTGTAAAGTGCAAAATTAACTAGTAATTTTAACAAATTTGATGTAAAAGGATGTAAAATATCTGGCTATGTGTGTTCAGACATCTCCCTTTTCAGCCTCGCTTCAGAGCCATTAAATTATTGGCAAATTTTAGCCATCCAATCAGCATCCTCTGGGGGCGGTTAAGCTAATTAGACGACAATAGTATCCTCAACCACAACGGAGAGCAACATGCTTACCAGCAGAGAATTAAGCATCAGTTTCAAGATATCTGAAAACCATTCAAATGGCAGTAATTGAAGACCTTGTTAAACTCAAAAGCTCTCATTGGTGGGGAATGATGTTGTACAGTAGCTGCAAAATATGACTTTAGTGAACTCAAGGTCATTATGAGCACAGAGACCTGCAATTTATGCCTTTAAATACATTTAAATGCATAAAATATTTAGTTTTAAATGTGTGTTTGTGCTATTTTTCTTAAAAGTAAATGCTGCTTGGTTCGATATTTTGCGCATGTAATGCATTGACTGTTTTGCGTGTGACTTTAGTGTCCGAATGCTCTGTGTTTTTGAACTGGGAGTATTTTGGAGGAATTTAGACTGTTTACATCTGCTTCATTGATCCTCGTCCTCTCGTGTTCCTTAAAGCACAGCAGGCTCATCGCTGCGCAGACAGAAAATCATTCAGCCGGAAATAAAACAGCCACGTTTGCAAGAAGGGGGAGAAAATGAGATTGACAGATGCAGACAGAAAAAGCAAGTGTGTGTGAGAGAGAGAAATTGAGACAAAAGAGAAAGTGAGCGAGAGTGATAGTGTCATTTAGAACATGAGCGTTATGACACAGAATAATTGTAACTGTAATAACAACTGTAATTTTTATGATATTCATCTTGATTCATTTTTGATTGGACTGCCAAACGGTCAGACATTTTACACAAAATTGGGTTAAAAATGTCAAATAACTGTTGTTTTTTTTTCAAATGCTGATAATATCTTATTTCAAAAGGAATAGCTGGATGCCACTTGTTGAATTAACAAGCAACATAATGTGACTATTATTTCTATACTTTTATGTTATAATACTTCTAATATTTATTATATACTTTTATAGTTATAATATAATAAAACTTTAACATCACAGGAATAAATTACATTTTTAAATATACTGTATTAAAATAGAAAACCATTTAAAAATTTTAATATTTCATAATACTATTTTATAACTATTTTTGATCAAATAAATGCAGCATTGGAGCTTAACAGACTTTCAAAAAAAATTATATATTATATTATTTATATATATTATATTATATTAATTATATATATATATATATATATATATATATATATATATGAAAC
>NW_015552262.1:252532-254666 GCF_001515605.1 Sinocyclocheilus anshuiensis | reverse complement strand
TATATATATATGAAACTTTTTTATTCAAAATTATTTTGAATGATGCCTTTTACCCTTTTTTAACTTTTGAATGATTTGGATGCATTTGTACAACAATTTTTCTCCAATTATTGATTCCATTGGAGAGACTTATAAATAAAAATGGCCTAAAATTAACCAAAATTTTTACCAAAATGTAAAAAATAAAGATAATATCATATTTGAAAAGTGATAACTGGTTGCCCTATGTTGAATTAAACACACAATATAATGAGCTCATGTGACAGCATTCATTTAATATTATTTATATACTATTACAGTTTTATTATAGTATTATGGTATTTATTTATATTTTGAATTAGCTTTTAGTTTTTAGTTTTCATTTTAGTTTTAGTTAAAGTTTTATTAATTTTGTCATTTTTATTCGTTTTTATTTCTTTCAAATATTTTTTAGCTTAAATAGCTTACATTTATTTGTATTTCTTTTTTACTTTTAGTACTTAAACCTGTTTCAGTTATCAGTTTTTCATTTTAAATTATTCATCTTTTACTAATATTTTAATTTTATTTCAGCTTTATTTCAATTAAAAGTGATTTTTAGTTTAAAAAAAAATATTTTTCAAAACTAGTAAGCATAGTGTGTTACTTTTGTCCACTTTTAAAATGCTCTTGAATGACGCTGTAATGATGTTACGCTAGAGCAGCTGTACGTCCTCAGGGCTCCTGACTCATCAATGACGTCACACTTTGATTAGTCTTTGAGTCCAATTGGCAAAATCTCACCGATAAATCTGATTACGATCTAGCATTGACCTTTATAGCCGTGAGTCAGTCTGAGCACATGTGTTCATCTGAAGCTGTTTGCTAGCAGAAATGATTCCGAGAGTCAATATTCTGTGTCAGTATGAACACTTTTATCTGCATCTGGTTAGTTCGCTATTTCTCCATCTCTCTCGCTCTCTCCCGCTGGTTTAGAGAGCTCTCATTTGGCCTTTCAGATAATTGGCTTTGTGTCTGGACTGATTTGAGATCTGTGAGAAAGAACATGCGCCACCAGACAGACAAAACCTACTGCTCTCCACCTTTACTTTGATATTCACTAGAGCTAGACAGAGCAGACAGGCTGCCGACAGAGAAACTGAACGTCGCTATAGAGACTTTAATCAGACTAAATGTTCAGAGTCTAGTTAATCAGGCTCTCGGCCAAAGTAACTGACTTCATTCCTTCCTGCGAGTTAGCAAAACATCTAAGCACATGCTCATGAATTATGTTATTGTTTCAGTGATCAATTCTGTGAAATGTGCTGCAGAGAAATGTTATTTTTCCTTGGAGAGTTACCAGAGGAAAATGACTGCTAAAATGTTGCTTCAGTTTTTATATAAATTAAACTAATATCTGAGTCAGAGTAAAATGAATCTGGATAGTATTCATTCATTCGTTTGTTTGCTTTTATTTAGCTTTTATATTTATTTAGTTAATTAGTTAGTATTTATAGTGATAATATTGAGACACAATAACATTATTTCATTTGTTTATTAGTGTTTGTTCATTATTATTGTTTTAATATTTATTTGAATATTCATTCTTATAGTGTTCTTATTAATTAAGATTGGACCAAGTATGGTGACCCATACTCGGAATTAGTGCTCTGCATTTATCCCATCCAAAGTGCACACACACAGCAGTGAACACACACACACCATGAACACACACCCGGAGCAGTGGGCAGCCATTTTTTTGCTGCTGCGCCCAGGGAGCATTTGGGGGTTCGGTGCCTTGCTCAAGGGCACCTCAGTCGTGGTATTGAAGGTGGGAGAGAGCGCTGTACATTCCCCCCACCTACAATCCCTGCCGGTACAAGACTCAAACCCGCAACCTTTGGGTTACGAGTCCGACTCTCTAACCATTAGGCCACGACCCCTGGATGGTATTCATTCATTCATTCATTCATTCAGTTTAGTTTGTATTTATAGTGTTCACGCTGAAACTCGATTGTATCTTATAGAATTTATTTATAAAATCTGGGTAGTATTTATTTATTTATTAATTTTATTGCGTTGTATTTATTATAGTGTTCACATTAGGGGTGTGCGATATATATCGTCTGCGATAATATCGTAATTGTTGTTTTAACGATGTGCGATTTGACATTAT
>NW_015552262.1:249293-250979 GCF_001515605.1 Sinocyclocheilus anshuiensis | reverse complement strand
AAGTTTTATTAATTTTGTCATTTTTATTCGTTTTTATTTCTTTCAAATATTTTTTAGCTTAAATAGCTTACATTTATTTGTATTTCTTTTTTACTTTTAGTACTTAAACCTGTTTCAGTTATCAGTTTTTCATTTTAAATTATTCATCTTTTACTAATATTTTAATTTTATTTCAGCTTTATTTCAATTAAAAGTGATTTTTAGTTTAAAAAAAAATATTTTTCAAAACTAGTAAGCATAGTGTGTTACTTTTGTCCACTTTTAAAATGCTCTTGAATGACGCTGTAATGATGTTACGCTAGAGCAGCTGTACGTCCTCAGGGCTCCTGACTCATCAATGACGTCACACTTTGATTAGTCTTTGAGTCCAATTGGCAAAATCTCACCGATAAATCTGATTACGATCTAGCATTGACCTTTATAGCCGTGAGTCAGTCTGAGCACATGTGTTCATCTGAAGCTGTTTGCTAGCAGAAATGATTCCGAGAGTCAATATTCTGTGTCAGTATGAACACTTTTATCTGCATCTGGTTAGTTCGCTATTTCTCCATCTCTCTCGCTCTCTCCCGCTGGTTTAGAGAGCTCTCATTTGGCCTTTCAGATAATTGGCTTTGTGTCTGGACTGATTTGAGATCTGTGAGAAAGAACATGCGCCACCAGACAGACAAAACCTACTGCTCTCCACCTTTACTTTGATATTCACTAGAGCTAGACAGAGCAGACAGGCTGCCGACAGAGAAACTGAACGTCGCTATAGAGACTTTAATCAGACTAAATGTTCAGAGTCTAGTTAATCAGGCTCTCGGCCAAAGTAACTGACTTCATTCCTTCCTGCGAGTTAGCAAAACATCTAAGCTGAATTATGTGAATTATGTTATTGTTTCAGTGATCAATTCTGTGAAATGTGCTGCAGAGAAATGTTCTTTGAGTTACCAGCATTCCTTCCTGCGAGTTAGCAAAACATCTAAGCACATGCTCATGAATTATGTTATTGTTTCAGTGATCAATTCTGTGAAATGTGCTGCAGAGAAATGTTATTTTTCCTTGGAGAGTTACCAGAGGAAAATGACTGCTAAAATGTTGCTTCAGTTTTTATATAAATTAAACTAATATCTGAGTCAGAGTAAAATGAATCTGGATAGTATTCATTCATTCGTTTGTTTGCTTTTATTTAGCTTTTATATTTATATTAGTTATTAGTTAGTATTTATAGTGATAATATTGAGACACAATAACATTATTTCATTTGTTTATTATTCATTATTAATTATTATTGTTTTAATATTTATTTGAATATTCATTCTTATAGTGTTCTTATTAATTAAGATTGGACCAAGTATGGTGACCCATACTCGGAATTAGTGCTCTGCATTTATCCCATCCAAAGTGCAAGACTCAAACCCGCAACCTTTGGGTTACGAGTCCGACTCTCTAACCATTAGGCCACGACCCCTGGATGGTATTCATTCATTCATTCATTCATTCAGTTTAGTTTGTATTTATAGTGTTCACGCTGAAACTCGATTGTATCTTATAGAATTTATTTATAAAATCTGGGTAGTATTTATTTATTTATTAATTTTATTGCGTTGAATTTATTATAGTGTTCACATTAGGGGTGTGCGATATATATCGTCTGCGATAATATCGTAATTGTTGTTTTAACGATGTGCGATTTGACATTAT
>NW_015552262.1:240267-249239 GCF_001515605.1 Sinocyclocheilus anshuiensis | reverse complement strand
TTAAATGCATTCATGTCTTGCATTAAACAAAATACATGTGTGGAAATACATGCCACTTCAGATGCAGCTTCTGTGTTGATTTAATTTGCTTGGTAACAGCCCAAATGTCTTATTATTCTAATTCCCTGATTAAATGTAAGAATTTGACTCAAAAGATAATGGACACTTTTAGAAAAAATGGCTTTATAAAGGTAAAAATGCCCATAAAATGCAAAAATCAGTTTAAACTTATTGGAAAATATTAATTTCTATCAGTATGAACTGACCACCACACAGAATATGAAGAATATTAAAAACATTAGGAGTCAGCTGTCTTCGGCAGTCCTTAAGGTACCAGCACAATAACACACTCAGCAAAATATCGTCTAATTATCGTTATCGATAAAATCCCAGAAAATATCGAGATATAATTTTTTGTCAATATCGCACACCCCTAGTTCACATTGAAACTCAATAGTATCTACTTATTGAATTTATTTATAGAATCATGGTAGTATTTAGTTATTCATTTTTTATTAGTTTTTATTTAGTTTGTATTTATAGTGTTCATATTGAGACTTGATAGTATTTATCATTTATTTACTGTATATTTTATTTATTTGTTAGGTTTTATTTAGTTTGAATTTATTTGGAATTGAGATTTGATAGTATTTATTTATTTAGATCATATTTAGACTGTTATTTATTTAGTTATTTAGTTATAAATTAGAACAGAAATAGACACATCTGAACTCTAAATCTACCCACAATTCACTTCGAAATCTGTTGTTGATATTCTGACAGCATCAAGTATCCCCTCATTCTTTAATTCATCTTTTGCATCATTTTGCTTGTTGCCACCAGACTGAGTGAGAGTCATTTCTGTAATTAATTCCACAATCATTTCTGTAATGAGCTGAAGGAAACGAGGAGTCAAATGCAATTGTGAAAGTGATGGATTCTGATCCATATCACCTATTGATCATGTTGAAGTCCTCGGGCAGGAGCCGCTGCTGACGCCCCCTGCTGGTTACATTTACACTCACCTTGGCTTCCCCTCCAGGACTAATCTTAGAAAGATTTTGCTATAATTGAGATTTAAACGGAGACATCGGTTATAGTGTCACGAGTCCAGATGTAATTTGGCTTTATGAGACTGAGGCAAAAAAAAGGATATTATCGGTGATGTTGCGGTACAGATATTGTTTCCGTTTGTAATAACATGATATTTCAATATCTGTTATATATGCTTTTGAATTATTATTATAATTCAATGCCATGCTATTTACTTGGCACTCTCAGGACGTTCAAATAATACAGTGGTAACTGTCTAAAACAAACAGGCCTGAAATCTCTGGTAAAAATCGTCCCAGCTTGTCAAACCTAACTAGTTGCTGTGAGATTGGTTGTGTTATTTTCAGAGTGTCCGTGGGAGTGGGATGATCTGACCTGCTGGCAGGCTGCCAGTGTCGGTGAGGTCGTGAAGGTCAACTGTCCCGAGCTCTTCGAGTTTATGAGTCCAGACGAGGGTGAGAGATGTTTAACTATGATGTCATTTTTTAATATATTGCTGCTTTATAGTACTAGTTTTCAATACTCCCCTAACAAAAAGTATTGGTAATACTTTATAACAAGGTTCCATTTGTTAACACTAGTTAACTACATTAGTTAACAAATACGTCTAAAGTATGTATTAAGTAAGAGATAATGTACATCCAGCCGGTTGTTATTGCAGAATAACTCCTGACAAGGTGATCATGTGCCCGATGCAGCTACTTGCCACATAAGTAAAGAATTAGACACGAAATATTGATTTGAGTTGAAATATTTGAACGCAAAGCTTCCGTGAAGGCGGACATTTAAAGGGATAGTTCACCCAAAAATGAAAATCACCCCATGATTTACTCACCCTCAAGCCATCTTAGGTGGATATGACGTTCTTCTTTCAGACGAATACAATCAGAGTTATATTAAAAAATATCCCGGCTCTTCCTAGTTCACCGGAGCTTACACTACGCCTACATCCTACATCATCCGCTGGAACGCCACTCTCTCGTGAACGCACATACGACAGTTAGCAGAAGCTAGAGACTGCGGTTTATTAAGTTATAAATATGGATATTTTTCTTACACAAAGGCATCGATTTGCTTCAGAAGGCCTTTATTAACCCCCTGGAGCCATGTGGAGCACTTTTTATGATGGATGGATGCACTTTTTTGGGCTTTAAAATCTCAACACCCATTCACTGCCATTATAAAGCTTGGAAGAGCCAGGACATTTTTTTCTATAACTCCGATTGTATTCGTCTGAAAGAAGAAAGTCATATACACCTAGAATGGCTTGAGGGTGAGTAAATCATGGGGTAATTTTTTTTGGGTGAACTATCCCTTTAAGAGATACGGTACAGTCATACCACATATTACACGGCATTTCACCACATAAATAATTATTGCGATTTAAGATGAAACTTTTAAAATCGTAACAGTTTGTTAGTTATCTTATAATCCATTACAGTGTACAAAAAAATCGTCGCAAAAATGGCAGCAGCTGCGTTTGTATGAAACGAGAGAGAGCGAGTATACCAGGATGACGTAAATTAATAATTGTACACATAATATTGATTTGAGTTTTCATATTTTAAGCTTGCACAAAGAAAAACTGTTCCTAGCAAGTGTATAGCGCCGACTTTAGTTACCCGGATGAGCCTTTTACCGGTTGTTATCGAGGAATAACAAACCTCGGAATGTCATGACTGACCAATCAGAATCAAGTATTCCACAGAGCTGTGTAATAATCTTAGTTAATGTTAATTTCAGCATTTACTTATGCATTATTGAAATCAAATGTTTGTATCTGTTAATGTTATCTAATGATTATATTATTTATTTGTTTATAGCTTGTTTGTTTTGTTGGTTTTAAATAGAATGAATATATACAGTGATAAATTAAAAATGTATAATTTAATATAACTTTTTATTTGAATATATTTGTTTATAATTATAGCATCATTACTCCACTCTTCAGTGTCACATGATCCTTCAGAAATCATTCATATATAAATAGACAGTACAATCTCTAAGTATCACCATGAAGCATCTCCAAAAAACATGGAATTACCATGGTACCTTTGGGTACTTTATTGTTAGTGAGTTAGGTATGTTGTGAAGAATAAAGAATATAAAATAAAAATGAGCTGAAGATTTAAAAGATGTAAACATAAGCAAGAGTTGCTGTATAATAAGAATATATTTTGTAGTCAAGCTTCTGACTGATTTTTTTGTCCGTATTTGTTTTGCAATTCAGGTTTAACAGCAACACTGTTGAAGCAGGCATAACCAGTGTTGGGGGTAACGCATTACAAGTAACGCAAGTTACGTGTCCAGATTTAAAAAGTAACGCAAAAGTAACGTAACGCATTACTTTCCATAAAAAGTAACGTAATTAGTTACTTTTTTATGGAGTAACGCAATATTGTAATGCATTACTTTTAAAAGTAACTTTCCCCAACACTGGGCATAACATCATCCTAATATCACACAGAAACCGTGAACGTTAGGCTTTTCATGAGATCATGAGTCATTATAAATGTACATGTGATGTATGTGCTCTTTTGTTCTTGCGTTTCTGCTGACAGCAGCATATTGCAGCAGTTGGTTACAGTATGTTTAAAGCGGGAAACACGCTTGATTTATCGTTGTTCTGCTTGTTGCCTGGTTGATTTTCAGGGCTCGGCAAGATCAGCAGAAACTGTACAGAGTTCGGTTGGTCTGAACCGTATCCGCTTTATGTTGATGCCTGTATGATTGGTGACAACACAACCAAGCCTGTGAGTATCTCATCTGACTGAACTACTGATGATATAAATCATCTGGAGACAAACTCAGAACAACTATATACTGAGAGAATATGAGGGTCATAACCACCATAGTCATTTAGGAGACCATAGTCATTACAAGAGTAATAAAAATTCAAATTAGTGGTCCACCAATATGACAGATTGGTTACACTTTATTTTAAGGTGTCCTTGTTACAGTGTAATTATACATTTAAGTACTGAGTACTGAGTAATATCAATTAACTACATGTACTTATTATATGGTTAGGGTTAGGATTAGGGTTTGGCTTAGGTTTACTTGCATGTAATTATGCATAATTTATTGTTATTATAATAGTAAGTACATGTAACATGTGTAACAAGGACACCTTAAAATAAAGTGTTACCGACAGATTCTTAAAATTGTACTAATTTCGTGATTTAACTTTCTGATTGTTTTTCGTCGTAATTTTCGCAATTCTGATTTCAGAATTGTGAGAAAAGAAGACATAATTATGAAATAAACTCTGATAAAAAGTTGCAATTACCTTTTTTATTTAAATTTTTTTATTCCTTGACGGAAATAAGCTTGTCACAAATCTGACATTTTTCTTGCAATTGCAAGTTAAACAACAATTGCAAGACTTTTCTTCTCAGAATTGCAAGTTTATATCTCACAATTGCGAGTTATAAAACTCGCAATTACAAGTTAGCATCTCACAGTTTGTATCTCACAATTCTGACTTTTTTTCTGTAGAATTTCAAGAAAAGAAGTCAGAATTGTGAGATGAAAAGTTGCCAGAATTGCTAGATAGAATTGCATTCCAAGTTTATAATTTGCATTAGTGAGAATTTGTTTCGAGAACAAGCCAGAACTGTGAGATAAAGTCGCAGTTATCCTTTTTTATTTTTTTATTCCTTGCAAAAACAAGCTTTTAGTCTTGATTTGCCCAATTTTCTTGCAATTGCGAGTTATAAACGTGCAATTCTGGTAAAAGACTTGTGAGTTTATATCTTGCAGTTCTCAGAATAGTGAGATGAAAAAATCAGAACTGCAAAATAAAAATTGTGATTGTGAGATAAAAAGTCACAATTACCTCTTTTATTTTTTTATTCCTTAGCGGAAATAAGCTTTCATAGTATTACATTAACGGAAATGAAAGTAAACAAAAACCTCTGCTAAACTGCTGCTAACCATGACTAATGCACATTTCTCTTCCCTTCCCAAGGACATGTACTACGCGTCTGTGAAGGCTCTCTACACGGTGGGCTACAGCACATCTCTGGTGTCTCTGACCGCAGCTATGGTCATTCTGTGCCGCTTCAGGTCAGTTTTAAAGAAGTCTGATCACGCAACAAGTACATGATACATGTCAAAACAAGCTATTACCATGTTATTTTTGCTACTTTATTGGCAGTGAGAGTATGTTAGGAAAAAAAGAAATATTAAGTGCATTTAAACATGCATACTAATCATTTATCTTAAAGGGGTCATATGATGTTGCTAAAAAGAACATTATTTTGTGTATTTGGTGTAATGAAATGTGTTTATGCGGTTTAAGGTTAAAAAAACTAATTATTTTCCACATACTGTACATTATTGTTGCTCCTCTATGCCCCGCCTTTCTGAAACGCGTCGATTTTTACAAAGCTCATCGGTCTGAAAAGCGAGGTGTGCTCTGATTGGCCAGCTATCCAGTGCGTTGTGATTGGCTGAATACCTCAAGCGTGTGACGGAAATGTTACGCCCCTTACCATATTGTGATGCCATGTCCCGGCCGGAGCGAAGAGACAAAAACATTAAAACCCATTATAAACGAGGCATTTGTTGCATCCAGTGGGGACATAATTACGGATTATAATGACTTATGACTGCTGGACACATCTGAATATTTGGGTTGAACTGTTCTGGAACAGTGTTGTAAATACAACTTAACCACTATTTAAATTTTTTTATTTTTTTTTTTTTTTTTTTTTTTTTTTTTTTGGTGTGTATTATCGCCCAGACATTTCTTGGTGAGATTGGCCTCTCAACTTTTAAAAATACAGTTTCCCAATTGCAGTGAAAAAGGATTTTACAGCCTGATGCAAATGAAGAAGCTTTTTGAGTACTTTGTTTTCTTTAGTTCTTTAGAAAAGCATCTGTGCAGTGGTTCTTTAAAGTATCTAGAATCCAAATAGAGTGATTATACTTATGTATGATGTACATTATGATAAGATGCCGAGGGCTTCAAAGAAGCATTGATAAGTGTTTGTACAGTGATTGATACAGACCCTCAGCTGCCCACCCAAACACATTAGAATCTCCCAACAACACCGTAATCCTGCCTTTAAACGTCTGTCAACAGGAAGCTTCACTGTACCAGGAATTTCATCCACATGAACCTGTTTGTGTCCTTCATCCTGAGAGCCATCTCTGTGTTCATTAAAGATGGGGTCCTGTACGCAGAGGAGGACAGTGACCACTGCTTTGTTCATACTGTGAGTAATGTGCATGATTATAGCTTCACTAAACTTTTTTAGTTTTATGCCTGAAGAAATTAATAATATGACAAATCTATTTAAACTGCATGTTCACTAATACACAAAGAATCGGTTTTGTTTTGCATAATTAAGTTGTAATAGATATTTTATTGTGCGTGTGTATGTGTGTTTTAGTTGCCTATGCATTGCACAAATATTTTATTCACAGCAAAAATTCTGTGAATACAATATTTCTTTCAAAATTTATTTATTTATTTAACTTTTTTAGTTTTATGCCTGAAGAAATCAATAATATGGCAAATATATTTGAAATTGTTATATTAGTAGTATAAATACTATTACTTTAATATTTATTATGCATTATATTATTTACCGTGTGTGTGTGTGTGTATAAATTGCATATAATATTTTATTATATAATATATAACATAATACCACTAAATATACTAATATTAATAAAAACAATAAATAAAATAAAATAATAAAAAACTGTAAAACAAAACTTATTAAAATATATTATATTATATATTTGTAATACATATTTTAATATATAAAACCGCTATGTACTAAATATACTAATACTAATAAAAACAATTATATATATTAATATATATATATATATATATAAAAATACTACTATTAAAAATGTGTGCTAACAGAAACTGTTAGGGCCGGAGTTTGGCTGGATGCTATTTGCATGTGAAATCCAGAGACTAATAATAAATTCATCCGTTTCTGTTCAAGCCTTCGCCCCACTTTAAACAGCAACACGTTCTGTTTCCCCCGTCTGTGCCTGATAAACAGCCGTAATTATCATGAAGCTGAGTTCAACGTACTCTGGAAATATTCCATTATTTCCGTATTAGCATATGAATAGCTTATAAAAACGTGCACGCTCTCATTATACACCTGAATGAGGGCTCCGAGCTCTTTCCCCCAGCCAATCAGAGGCCATGCTAATGACATCACTTAAAACTGAATTGGATCAGAGGGTAATTGATGAACATTGTTAAAGACTTTAGGGTGTTCTGACACACGGCGGGAAAGAAATTCTGATTGGAAATGTACATGCAGTCTGTCAGACGAAAGGATGCATCACTGATCCAATTGCTTATAGCTGGATTAAGATGGTCATTAGGCTTGGTTGATTAGCTAAACTACCTGGTAGACCACTATGGACCAGCAACAAATCAGCTGCTATGTTCTAAAAACAAGCTTGACTAACTTAAACTGGTTTGACCCAAGGAGGCCTACAGAAAAATACAATGAGAAATTCATCCGCTTGCATGCATACATTCAGATTTTGCAATCAAATTATTTCCTGACAGATAAAATAAAGTCCTGTCATATATTTTTGTTGTTGTTGTTCAACAAACTGTTTCAAAAAATTTGTCAGAATATAAAATGTAGGTGACCAGATTTCTGAACTAGAAACCAGAGACATTTCCTACAGTTTAGTGGTCAAAATATCATTGAAATATCACTTGTTATAATCCTGGAATTAAAAAATGAGGACAAGACATTTTTTGTATGTTTTTGTTTTTTAATTGTTGTTTAACATACAATTATTGTAATAGAATAACGGGCATTAATACCATTCACCAAAAATATCACTATGATAAATAGTAAATCGCAAATAGCAAGCAGATCAAAAGAGTATTATAACAAAATTATGACTTTACAAAATTTTATATTTTGTTATTTAAATCTAATCTAATCTAGAGATAAATCTAAAATATTTAACTAATCTAAATATTTCAATCTAATTTAATATTTAAATATACCGCTGAATATTTTATATTATTTTTTTATTTATATTTTTGTTATTTTAAAGTTTGTGCTTTTGGATCTTTATCATATTATTTTCATGGATCTTCACTATCCCTAATTATTTAGCATTTTAAGGTCATTTTAGCACAAATGGTGTGCTTTCTGCAAATGTAATTGTTGCAAGTGTAACTGTTTAGTTGATTATTTCTGTATTTATTCTGTATTTATTATCCAGGTAATCAGTGTAGCTTTTTTGCTTTGTATTTGAATGTGCGGAATAGGGCTGGGCGATATAGCTAAAAAATGTATCAACGATATAATGTTTCATATCGTTCGGTATCAGTAATTATTGACATTTTTTATAACCTTTTTTAAAACAAAGAGCAATAGAAAAAAATGTTTTAATTTAACCACTGTATTTTTTAATTAATTCAATTTATTGAGACAAACAACAAATATTTTTTTGTTTTAACAGTCAAAAACAAAATAAAAATTAAACAAATATCTAATTTCTAATGTTTTATATGCAGATTAAATAGGTTAAACTTTTGGCTTGTCTCCCAAGGCCACAGGAGGGCGCAATGAGCAAAATAATGCAGCACATTTTAAATGTTCAACGCAAGGAAGTAATAGTCTATAAAAAACGTGCATTACGTCTAAATTAACTAATATAAATCAAATATAATTTCATAAATTGCATAAACAATTATGAACAATACAGCATCACGTATTTATGCATTGCTTAATACAAAGAGCCGAATCACCCATCACAAAGATTGCCTTTAAAAACATATGAGACGCAGTGAAAAGGAATAAACCTCCACAAATTTGCGACGTGTTTTCTAAAAGTTTAAACTGTTTTAACTTTGCATGGCTACATCTCTTGTGTGAGACGCGAGTGCAGCAGTCATATTTGTCCATCTA
>NW_015552262.1:223237-236147 GCF_001515605.1 Sinocyclocheilus anshuiensis | reverse complement strand
GGCTGTGTCCGAAATCGCCCCCTATACCCTTAAATAGGGCACTATTTGAGGGAACAGCCATTTTTAGTGGTGTCCGAAACCATAGTGGACGTTCTCGAGTGCACTCAATCAATCCCACAATGCACTGCAAAAACGAGTGTACAACTGGTGCACGCTCAATGGCTAGAGAATGCCCACAATGCACCGTGAGAGTCACGCGCCGAATGAATTCCCGCATCTCGCCAGAAGATGGCGCCCGCAGCTGACTCATCCATTAATTTTAGCGTAATACAACACAGGTACAAATTCATTGTAAATTGATTATTAAATGGTTTAACTAGGGTTTATACATAATTTCCGTGACAGAGTTCAAGATAAATCCTTTAATCTTACTACTGGAGCTGCTAGTTTGCTAGTTTCAAATGATTAATAAACAGCAAGCACAAACTATGCAAAAGCAGCATTCCTTCTGGTGCACTCAGTGTCCGAATTCACTACTCGTTTTCATTCACTCCTTCTAGTGAACTGAATTAGTGACCTAATGTAGGGAATATTGAATGAGGGTACACTCTTAAAAATAAAGGTGCTTCACGATGCCATAGAAGAACCTTTTTGTCTAAATGGTTCCATAAAGAACCTTAAACATCTGAAGAACCTTTCTGTTTCACAAAAGGTTCTTTGGGGCTAAAAAAGGTTCTTCAGATTATAAAAAGGTAAGAAAGAGATGGTTCTTTAAAGAACCTTTGACTGAATAGTTCTTTGTGGAACCAAAAATGGTTCTTCTATGGCATCGCTTGAAGAACCTTTTGAAGCACCTTTATTTTTAAGAGTGGGGACGATTTTGGACACAGCCCTCTTCTGTGAGACGCGAGTGCAGCAGTCGTATTTGTCCATCTATACGCTATTTGCTTGGTTTCGGTTTTAACCTAATGAAAAAGCTACTATATTTCTCTAATATTTTGAATGAATAACGCAGCAGCTGCGCGTCTTGTGGGCTAGACTAACAAAACATTAAACTACAACGTCACTTGTATCATCATCACCGCATCTCGTGCTCCACTGATGACGCTCCCTGACGCACATCTAACATTGGATTGTACTATTTTCATTAAAATGCAAATGTTTATTTTAAATTTGTATTTGTATGAAATTTGTATGAAACTAATATTCATTCTTTACTCACAATCTCCTCATCACAGGCAGGCACAGCCATCATGTTCGTGTTTGTGTGTGCTGTCTGCATCACTAATAGCACGTGCCTATATCGTGCACTATATCGAACATTTTTTATATTGTTATCGAAGAAGGTGTACCGTCGATAAATATCAATACCGTTTTATCGCCCAGGCCTAGTGCGGAACATTCCCGGCAACAGAACACCATACTACAGGACTATCCCCAAAAAACAGGATGTCTGGTCACCCAAAACTATTAAAAATCAAAGTTCCAAAAGTGGGTTTCACAGTGTTGCCATAAAGAACCTTTCAGTTAACAGTGAAAATATTTTCTTTCTTAGTGTGAAGAACATTTTAATAATCTAAAGAACCATTTTCCACTATGAAGAACCTTTTGTGGAATAGAAAGGTTCCATGGATGTTAAACGTTCTTCATGGAACCATAGATGCCATGAGTGAATGTTAGATGGTTTGCTAACAGGATCCATTGGATTTTAATCAAACCTGAAAGTGTTTCTCTGTGTTCAGGTGGGGTGCAAGGCAGTGATGGTCTTCTTCCACTACTGTGTGATGTCAAACTACTTCTGGCTCTTCATCGAAGGTCTCTATCTCTTCACACTCCTGGTGGAAACCTTCTTTCCTGAGAGACGCTACTTCTACTGGTACACTATCATCGGCTGGGGTATGTCACAGTGATGCATCAAACAAAAATGGATTGTTTATGATTGATTATGTGTCACAGTCATAGATATGGATGGAGATGGAGTGCAGCGGTTGTGTATTAACAGGCCACTGGCTCTTTATGATGTGATTTGTTGTGCTGGCGTATGTAATGCATTCATATTGATGGTCTAAATGCATTGGAGAACAGCTTTGAGGTCTGACAAATTTCCTCTTTCTCTCGCGCTTTCAGGAACGCCCACCATTTGTGTGACCATATGGGCCGTTCTGCGCCTTCACTTTGATGATTCTGGGTACGTGTAATGCCGCATAAACAAAGATTGATACACCGTTTTTGTTGCTACGCAAATGCTGGCACTGAACGTCAGTGTCACTAGTCACAATAATGAAACTGTTTGGAAAGTAATACTAAAATATGAGCGTGATTTTAACAGTAAAAGACTGTAAAAATGCTACTGTAAAAACCTGGTACAAAACAGATATTAGTCCTTCAATAGGTTGGTATATTAACATTATGTTAGTTAATGCCAAAAGCCTGATGTATCAAAAATGAAACTCAACAAGAAATACATATGCAAACTTATTATATTTTGTCTAAAGTTTCAATAAACTGTTCCATTTAAAATTTTTGGACTATTATTTCATATGTCAGGCTTTACAGGTTTAGAAAAAAATTGAGTAAATTTCGAGTCAAGCACGTTGCATTATGTGACACAATTTTCCAGGCAGTGTGTGCTGTTGTATATTGCACAATTAGGCAAATGCAGTAGGGCATCTGGCACATACTGAATGCTATTTTCTTTCAAAAGCATGCAGTTTATCATCCTGAACTCTTAGCTGCTAAATCATGTGACCTAGCCGACCAATAGCAATAAAGCTTCTTACAGTAAATCAATTGTATTTCTGCAGTTGCTGGGACATGAATGATAATACTGCCCTCTGGTGGGTGATCAAGGGACCCGTTGTGGCATCAATCATGGTAAGCCAAAAAAATATCAGTTTTATGTTTTTAGCTAAAATGTGGATACATACAGCATCTAAATTAATTTATATATGTGAATGGAGCCATATTCCATACTATAATAACTGCATGCATTTCCTTTCAGATTAATTTTGTCCTCTTCATTGGAATCATCATAATCCTGGTGCAGAAGCTGCAGTCTCCAGACATTGGCGGGAACGAGTCCAGCATCTACCTGTGAGTATGTTAGTCTCAATCACCATGGAAACAGAGTGCTGTTGTAGCGTTGTGTCTGATTAGTCGATATGATGGATCACATGATGGTGGCTGAAATGAAATGAAAGTCTTGTTAGTATAGTTCCCATATAGTTCCCGTTTGGTTAGTTTTGGGAACCAAATAGAGTTTGTGTGTGTGTGCGTGTGTGTGTGTGTGTGTTCTGTCCTAAAGAGTGTTTGTTGTCTTTGTCGTGTTTAGCAGCTGTGCACAGAAATGCTTCCGTGAGCCCACACAGGCCGCCCAGCATTCGTGCAGGATGTCAGAGCTTTCTACCATCACGCTGTAAGTGTGTGTGTTTGTGTGAATGTGCTTGTGCTTGTGCATCTGCGTCTGCCAACAAATGTGCATTTTTCATTTTTAACTGTCCATTGAGAAAGAAAGGCTGTGTGAATATTCACTGCAGATAGTTTTTGTGGTCTTGTCTGTAGTTTTATTACATGCACACATTTGGTAGACATTTTTATCCAAAGCGATTTACAGTACTTTGCACTCATATTTAAATGTATTTCTATCAGTTGCATTCTCTGGGAATCGAACCCATGCCCCTGTTGTTGTTAGCACCAAATTCTACTGTTTTAACTATAGAACTTTCAAGTTTTACTTGCTGGAAAATCTAGCTTAAAGTTGCCTCTTTGTTTTGGAACTGGTGGTTCAAACTGGTCCAGTCTGGTTTAGGTGGCTGAGCAGTCGGTCTTGGTCTTGGTAGTAGTGGCTGATTGATACAGGTTTTCAAAAATTAAATTTTTTATTTCACCAAAACTTAACATAATGTTTATGTTAACATTTATTAACATAATATTTATTGGAATATTTTATAAAAATCTTTAAACTAATTTAAAAAAATGAAAACTGAATTTTAACTGTGTTATTCATCCACAAAATACATTTTTTGGAACCAGATTTTAACATTTTTTATGGAACCAGATTTTGGAACCAAAACAGGGTGAACTAACCCACATATTTCAACTATACCAAATTAATCATCCAAGTAGTTTTGGTTGTTAACCCAATATTTTTTTATATTTTTTTTATATACAGTGGGTACGGAAAGTATTCAGACCCTGAGCATCTCTGGAGAGACCTAAAAATGGCTGTCCACCAACGTTTACCATCCAACCTGACAGAACTGGAGAGGATCTGCAAGGAGGAATGGCAGAGGATCCCCAAATCCAGGTGTGAAAAACTTGTTGCATCTTTCCCAAAAAGACTCATGGCTGTATTAGATCAAAAGGGTGCTTCTACTAAATACTGAGCAAAGGGTCTGAATACTTAGGACCATGTGATATTTCAGTTTTTCTTTTTTAATAAATCTGCAAAAATGTCAACGATTCTGTGTTTTTCTGTCAATATGGGGTGCTGTGTGTACATTAATGAGGAAAAAAAATTAACTTAAATGATTTTAGCAAATGGCTGCAATATAACAAAGAGTGAAAAATTTAAGGGGGTCTGAATACTTTCCGTACCCACTGTATGTCTAAGTTTCAATAAATTGTTCCATAAAAAATATATATTTCTGACTATTATCTCATATCTTAGGCTAGACTTTAATTGCAGATTTTGTTATTTCAGTAATGCACAGCCAAACATTGTTGAAATCTCTTCTGAAAGTCTAGAGAAGAGACACATGAGATTATTGGGATCTTTTGGTCAGGAGAAACATCTGAGAAGGTCTCCATTTGCTCTTCTGCTGGCTAGGAAAAACAATAGATATATTAAAGAGACCTTCTTTCCTGTGGAGCAGGATTTGTTGTGGAGGGCTCTGATCTCCTGTGTATTACAGTAATTGTGTGTTGACATGTTGAGAGATTTAATCAGCCATCTGAAGGGCCGTGTGTGTGTGCTGTGTGTTGACAGGCGTCTGGCGCGCTCCACCCTGCTCCTCATCCCTCTGTTTGGAATCCACTACACTGTTTTCGCTTTCTCCCCGGAGGATTTCAGCAAGCGGGAGCGACTGGTCTTTGAGCTGGGCCTAGGCTCCTTCCAGGTACTGGGTGTCAGCTTTTATAGTTGCAACTTTAGTGCTGTATTTTAGAAACACCTCCGTGGACACTATTTCTCTGTTCCAAACCAGTGAGCTGCCAGAATTGGTATCATACAGCAGGTGCGATCCCAACGCAAGGGCTGTTCCAAACATTGGGCATCAATATTAAATGCTGCCTGAATATAAGCTTTTGTGGATTAGACGATTTCAGAATGCATTGCAAAAATGACAGATAGAATCAGTAAAAAATAAAATAAAATAAATAAATAAATACATTTTCATAATTCCCAATGTATGTATATAATGCCAAAAGAAAGAAAGAAAATCGTTTAGAGCATTTTAAAATAAATAAGCACCAGTTAAGCGGCGATACTTTTGAACTGTAAAGTACTTTAAAATGATATCCACTTGACCACACTCACTTTATCTCTCCACAGGGGTTTGTGGTGGCCGTGCTGTACTGCTTTCTGAATGGAGAGGTAAGAGCTTTTGGTTTGATATTCTCAAATGCATGCAGTCAGCTTTGATATTAATTTGATATATGTCTGGGTTTGCTCTGAAAACATTACGTTTCCCCAATAATTTATCCAATATTGCTATATAAAAAATTATTTAGTTACTGCCAAAACACTTTACCATGTCCTGACCAGGTGTGATGCGATTAAATAATAAACAATCAGTTTCTTCCATGTTAAAGAAATAATTCACATAAAAATAAAGCAATTTTTCACATTGCAACAAGACATATTTTGTGTTGCATTGCTCTAAGTAGCCCCGCCCACAATGAAATCTCATTGGTCCAAACATAAAACATCAAATGTGACCCTGGACCACAAAAGCAGTCTTAAGTCGCTGGGGGGTATATTTGTAGCAATAGCCAAAAATACATTGTATGGGTCAAAATTATTGATTTTTCTTTTATGCCAAAAATCATTAGAACATTAAGTAAAGATCATGTTCCGTGAAGATATTTTGTAAATTTCCTACTGTAAATATATCAAAACTTAATTTTTGATTAGTAATATGCATTGCTAAGAACTTGATTTGGACAACTTTAAAGGCGATTTTCTCAATATTTAGATTTTTTTTGCACCCTCAGATTCCAGATTTTCAAATAGTTGTATCTCGGCCAAATATTGTCCTATCCTAACAAACCATACATCAATGGAAAGCTTATTTATTCAGCTTTCAGCTGATGAATACATCTCAGTTTGGAAAAATTGACCCATATGACTGGTTTTGTGGTCCAACGTCACAAATATGATTCTGATTGGCTATTATTTTGTGCAATACTTTGCTTTCTGTGTCCACAGTCAAATGACTTGATGCTAGAAACGTGTCACGTCTGGCTAGGACATGGTGTAAAGCATGTGAGAGAGCGTGGACTGGTGGAGAACGCGTGCACCTTTACAGCTGAGTACATTAAAAAAATGACCTTTTCAAGTTTCTCCCTAAAGGTGCAGTCGGAGATAAAGAGGAAATGGAGGAGTTGGACGGTGAACAGGTACTTTGCTGTGGACCTGAAGCAGCAGCGTCATCCTTCGCTAGCGAGCAGTGGGGTGAACGGGGGGACGCAGCTGTCCATCCTCAGCAAGAGCAGCTCACAGATACGCATGTCCAGCCCTCTGGCCGAGACGGTCAACCTCAACCTGCCCACCTGAGCGCCTGATTGACCAGTCCGTCCATAAGCCCCGCCCTCCAACTCACCTTCTTCACCTGCAGTAGGGCCGACCAATCACAATTAGAGAAGAACTAGTGATTATTCGTGAAATCTCTGGATAGTATTTAAAGATTCCAAACAAGATCTAGAACGTATCACCCATTATCGGTTAGAAACTATTTGTCCAGGGAAATATTTATAGTGAGCTTAAAAGTTGCTATTCAGGTTAGGAACCATAACGCAACTTTTTGAAGGCTTTCTAATTAATCTAATGAGTAAACAACAATACAAGCATAAAAGAATGTTATTTTTAATCAATAATAATGCAGAACAGGGGCTGTATGATTCACACCGCAATGCCAAAATGAGATCACGGCGAAAATTAGAGTGAATTTTCATATCGCATTAATATGAGCCATAGAGAATGTGAACGGTTGGTGGTTAGAATGTAGTCAGAGAAACATCAATCTATTAATTTCTGTTAAACCAACTGCACATTGCTTTCTAGTTTAAGTGTAAATCAGTTATCAGAGAGAGACGGGTTACATTTTAGTGTTATGATAAAATATAATAACATAAAGTGCCAAAACATGAATATTTAAGTATTGTTTTATCTGCAAGCTACTGTGTTTATCAGAAGTACACTATAAAAGAAAATGCACAGACTTCGTGTTGCTCGTTTAAATGCTGTGTATTTGATTAAATGTTCTCCACCGAGAGATTGTAAAACATATTTTTTTACAATCAGCCGTAAGTACAGAGTATGTCAACAATATAAAGACTTATGAATGACTCATGAATTTAGATTATATGTAAATGTTGTTATGGGTTTGTGATTTAGCTTTTGGCCAGCGTTTTCTTATTGTCATGCGAATGATTTATAACTACACAGAGCCAATATCAGCAAATCAGGGATTGTCAAAAAACAGTTCTGTAAACAATTACCGGTCCAATGAAGCTATTCCACAGTTCCCTCTGATTTATTCTGAAGTGCCTGATGGTCACAAAAAAGCTTTGATGGATCTACTCTAAACAGCCAGTGCCATGCAGTATTGATTGAATTATTAGTCATTCAGTAGTGTAGATTGCTTTACAATCTCTACATAGTAGGGTTATATTCATTTATACACCGTATTAGAGTGCATATAGACATTTCCAGAGCTTTGAGATGCGCAAATCAATGCCATTATGTTACTATCAGGTGCATTATAAATGCTTTTAGAGCTGACATGTTCAACTGTGGGAGAAAAGAGACATTTGAGTGAGATGTTAAAGGGATATTTCACCCCAAAATGTTGATTCTGTCATCATGTCCCACCAAACCTGACTTTTTAAATGTTTGTACTCTTACAAAGAAAACATACAGTATGTCAAGCTCCAAATTGGCAAAAAGCATCATTTTAGTACCATAATCATATGAATGACTTTTATGCTGCTTTTTTTGTCCTTATTTAGAGCTGGACAACCTGTGATCACTATATTTTGTATGGTAACAAGGAACGTATAACATACAGGTTTGAAAGGACATGGGGATGAGTGAATGATGACAGATTTTAATTTATTTTTTGAGTGAATTTTTAATAGCCTACAGGTAACCCCCACCCCTTTACAAGAACAATATCTGATGTCAATCTATGAATCCAACCAAATTTACTGTATCATCACTGACTGACAATCATAATTAGTTATTATCACTCACATTTTAGTCTACATGTTTGATCGCGAGAATAACGTGCATCAGTGTACTAAGTGGCAGCAGTCTGTGCTAAAGGTGTTGTTTATTTCCAGTACAGTAGCCATTATTCTCTGCAGTGAGTGTTAATTCTCTGTATACGTTAAAGACGCACATGTGCCAGTAAATGATGGATGTACCAGCACTCTCTCTTTAGTCAACACTTGCGGTCATAAAGTACCAACGATGTATGTAAAACTTCTGTGATTATAAACGTGCCAATTTTGAAATGCAATATGCTTTTGTTGCAGCTCATAGTTGTCGGTGAATCACACTGCGGAGTTGAGGTGATTATTGAAATGTACAGTAAAGTGATGGTCGTCTCGATCGCGCAGATCTTTTCAAAATGTGGAAAATGTATACGTTTTTCCTTGGTTGTTATTTTAAAGCTGAAGTGTGTAATTTGCGTGCTTCTAATCATCAGCAAACGAAAATGCATAAATAATGACAGATTTCGAACGCTCCTCATCTCTCATTGGCCGGATAAATATAGCCCCGCCCCTCGCGAAATAAAGAACTTAGAGACAGATTGCGCTTTTCTTTAAAAAAAAATAGTATTTATGATGTAAAATACGTTCTGTACTTAATATGCAGAGACAACTATAAAGTCATTTGTAGCTGGATTTTTTTTCAAAAAGTGTAAACACTGTGGCTCTTTGGTGCTATAAAATGTTTGGCTTGAGCATCACGACCTTATCTCAACAAATAGCGTGAGTTTCGGGCGGGACGATTATGTTTTTTGGCCAATGGCAGACGAGGGGATAATTGATAAATGCCATAAATTCTCACCAGTGATGACAAAAGAAATTATATTTGTTTGAGCTTTCTCATTTCTCTTATCGTCATTAACCTGTAAATCATGATCTTGAAAATGCTCTCAGTGATAGTGAACTTGTCTGTAGAAATAAATTGTGAAATCCTAACGGAAAGCGTCAGAGGTTGCTTGGATCACGTGACCTTACAGCTTCATAGGTGTTTGTGTATATGAGGGGCCGAGCTCCCTCTGTGGCTCTTTCTAGATATAGCTGCATGAAAAGGACAAAAAAATAGATTTTTTGCTGCTTTCTATGCTCTTGACACCAGCCGTCATTCTGAGCGTGAGCTCGAAAGGTAACGACCATGTCTCAAAGCTGTTACAGACGTGTTTTCTTGTGCTTGTAATACATCTGCCTGCCAGTAGGTGGCGCTGTTTATTCGATTGTTTATTTAAGCGCTGTATATTTGAGGAACGAGGAGATTAGTGGGAGATTTTATGTGTCTCTCGTGTAGGTCTGACATGTCTCATTGTGTCTTCATATTGTGGACTAACTCATTTCAATCTGAATGTAACACCCGGACAACAACTGTATCATACATTCAGCTGCTCTGTAACGCTGCCTGCTGTTTCTTCTGCTTTGATGTAGAGATGATGTCCATGTTTGACCTGTGAACATTTTTGTACGTGTCTGAATTCCATTCTTGACAAACCGTTCTTGAATTTCTGGAATTTATGTAGTTCTTTCTATATGTATGTGTCGTCTTCGAGTGTGTGAGAGAGATATAGACATATAATATTAAAATAGCTGTAATTTGACCTAATAAATAGCCTATTTAATAGAAAGCAAAAACAGTGTCAAGAGAGACATACAAATGAACTGTCAGCATCTAACAGGGGTACAATTATAAAACAGTTTATAATTAGTATAACATATAAAGTACAATACAATTGTTAAAACTGTAAACATAATTTGTTCTCAGTGTAACATTACAACATAACTAGTTGAAAATTCCCTTTCAAAAAAAGTAGTAAATGCTATCCTGCATGTTATTTTACATTCATTTTACCGGCTGATTGCTCCAGTTGTTGGTATTCAGCTGTAATGTCTGCAGACATACTCTACTATTCAAAAGTTTGGGGTCAGTAAGATTTTTTTTAAAGAAATTAATACTTTTATTCAGCATGGATTGATCGAATATGACATTTATAATGTTACAAAACACTTCTATTTCAAATAAATGAACTTTCTATTCAATGATTCCTGAAATGTTTTCAACATTGATCATAAAAATTTAAAAAAAATGTTTCTTCAGCAACAAATCAGCATATTAGAATGATTTCTGAAGGATCATGTGACACTGAAGACTGGAGTAATGATGCTGAAAATTCAGCTTTGCATCACAGGAATAAACTCTATTTAAAATATATATTCAAATAGAAAACAGCTATTTTAAATTGTAATAATATTTCAGGTTTATACTCCATTTTATATGAAATAAATGCAGTCTTGGTGAGAATAAGAGACTTCTTTCAAAAACATTTAAAAAAATCTTACTGACCCCATACAGTGTACATACTGTATCATGAAAACCAAACTGAGAACAGTACAACTTAAATATATGCTGCGGAGAAGAAGTATTATTCAGTTTCTATCAATGTTCAAAGTTGTTGTAGAAAAAACACTGGCATGTAAGTACATTCAAAGCTGCATCCTGTATCATCATCAGCGATAACAAATTAATCACTTTAAAATTAAATGCCTCCAAACTGATGAACATTAATCATGTTCTAGCTCAGCACTTGGATGGAATGAGGATGTAAAAAAAAAAGTTGTAATATTTCATATCTTTTGCATACCACAAATCTAATATACAACCAGAATTTTCAAATGTTAATCAAGCATTTGCTACTGGGCCCCAATCAAATCTGTACTTTAATCAAACCTCCACACACTTAAACTGGCTGTGTCACAATCTGCTTGTTGTTCTTCCACCTGCAAATCTCTTTTCAAACATGTATGGCATAAACATGCTAACTGAACTCAAATGACATATGCCAAATCCATAAAAAAATGTATTTGCAACATGACCTTGATAATGCCGTACAATGACCCGTTTCCTCTTCTTTGAACGTCTTCCACAGACATGAAGCTCTTGAAGTCTTTAGCAAGTCTTTGCACCTGCATCATTCAGGTGTGTTCACACAGACGTGATGTAGTATGGCAAGCCATTTTGACTTTTATTCATTCTCAGGATATGAATTCTTGATATCAACAATTCAATTTTCACTAGTTAAAATGTTAATTCTTGATATCAGGAATTAGATTTCTACTAGTAACAATGGCTATTTTTGATATCAGCAATTACATTTCCACTAGTAACAATGTTAATTCTTGATATCAGGAATTAGATTTCTACTAGTAACAATGGCTATTTTTGATATCAGCAATTACATTTCCACTAGTAACAATGTTAATTCTTGATATCAGGAATTACATTTCAACTAGTAAAAACTATAATTCTTGATATCTGTAATTGTATTTTCACTAGTTAATTGTCACCATAGGCTGCCATTCCAAATCAATTGTTGGTATCAAGAATTAATTTCTTACTAGCTTAATTCTTACATGTTAAAATTACATTTTCACTAGTAAAAATTGTTATTTAAGATATCATGAATTCCTTTTTGGATATGTGCATAGTAATGAATTCCTTTTTGGATATGTGCATAATTTAACGACGAGTGCAACCCTTTATGAATGTTTCGCGAAGGACCCGAGTTCGATTCCACCTTCTGCCGAACTCGTTCTTATCCCTTTTCACATCCCGTATCACATCGGAAAGGCATATATTTTCAATAATTTGTATCTTTGTATCTAATGGTCTCTCTGAGGGCTAAGCCCCCCTGAGGATGAAACCCTAGAACCGCCCCTACATTTAAAATGAAGACACCATTTTATTTATCTCTTTTGAGATAACATATAGTCTCTATTCCGTTTTATTTTGTGTTGTTTTGCCAAAACAACACTCAATGTTGAAAGGGATAGTAGAGACAAGCACATTTCCAAAACAGAAAAAAATATTTATTAATTATTTAATGATACAATTGTTGTGAAGTCTTAAGTAAACACATTTATAGTTACAAACTTAAAACAACAACAATATAGCCTAATAAAATAGCATAATAATAATTATAATAATAATAATCATATAAAATAGCCTAATAATAATAGTAACAATAAGCAATGAACCAGATGGGCAAAATTACACAATTCTTATTAAATCGTTGTCCATTCTCCGAACCAACTACAATTGAGAGACTGTTATTCATGTCTTAACTTTCAGAAGAGTGTATCAGTGCAGTGCCATATTTAACGTAGCCTAACATTGAAATGGCTGAGACAGACATGAGAAAGAGGTTCAATAGACTTTATCATTCATCTTGTCCACTTCAAGAACTGGACAACATGTTATATAAAAGTAATGCCTATTAGGACACGACTCATTCATGTAGCCTAAATACAACGATATAAATTTTTTTTTTTAAAAAGTCCAGTAAAATGTTCAAACTTTGTATGACGCATTATTATCTGTTATATTTTTCCTTTTGGTTGTATTTTTTATTTGATGTATTAGAAGAAAGTGTAATAAAACAAAAAATAAACATGAAAAAACGGCATGAAGTTATTTTTTATGTTAAAGCCAAAT
>NW_015552262.1:218714-223217 GCF_001515605.1 Sinocyclocheilus anshuiensis | reverse complement strand
AAAAAAAAAAAAAAAAAAGTCCAGTAAAGCGTTTGTATGACGCATTATTATCTGTTATATTTTTCCTTTTGGTTGTATTTTTTATTTGATGTATTAGAAGAAAGTGTAATAAAACCAAAAATAAACACATGAAAAAACGACATGAAGTTATTTTTTATGTTAAAGCTAAATGAATGCCTTGTTCATTTTCCCTTTAATTATCCGAAGGACTTGGTGGCCAATAAATAGAAACAGCATAAAATTACTTTAACAAAAAATTAACAATTAACAAAAAATTTACAAAAAAAAAAAAATTTAATCCAGCTATAATATAATATTCATGTTTCATTGACAAAATAAATAAATAAAGGAGGAGCCGTTTCTGCGCATGGATGTTCTTCCGCCATCTTTGGCCAATGCTGACGCTAAAACGAGGATTGTGGGAAAACTAGATCTCATTAATATTTATGATCTCATTACCATAGCTATTCTTACCTGTACAAAATTCTACATATCTGTAAAAGTATGTTTACTAGTTAAAATGTTAAGATATCAGTAATTAAATTTTCACTAGTTGCAAGGGACATTTCAGATATCAACTGCCTTTGTTGATATCAATAATTACTTTGTTACTTGTAAAAACGTGAATTCTTGATATCAAGAATTCAGTTGTTACTAGTTGAAATGTTAATTCTTGATATTGTTTTAACTAGTGAAAATTTAATTGTTGATATCAAGAATTAACATATTTACTAGTGAAAATTGAATTGTTGATATCAAGAATTCATATCCTAAGAATGAATAAAAGTCAAAACGGCTTGCCATAGATGTAGCCATTGCAGATGGCAGCCTGTGAATGAGTGGAGTCATGCATCATGATCTGAGTAACAGTGACCCGACGCTTTTTACTGGGGCTCAGATGAGGGTCTGCCACGTCCATAACCTGCGCTTCAACTCAGCCTGTACCTGAAAGAGAAAGAGACACACCTCAGTGACGATGCATTCATATCATATGGTTATGTTTAGTGGTGATTGCTACACTCTCAGGAAAAAAAGGTACAGATTTGTCAATGGCACAGTACCCTAAGGTACAAAAGATAAAAGATACATATTTGTAACTTATTTACCCCTAAATGGTACATATTAGCACCTTAAAGGTACATAGTAGTCATTTAAAAGATATACCTAAAGTGTACTGTATTAGTACTGAAAGGCTACTTTGAAAGCGCACCAGTGACACTTTTTTTTTCTTAGTGTATTGCTCATACTTAAGACTGGAATACATTACACAACGTTTTGCCGGGATTTTTGCCCCAATATAGTATGGAAACGTAGTTGCTGAAAGTCGGAACCAATCTGGAGATTTTGGTCAGTAGGAGTTGACCGAGTTCACGGGAATCCGATCTTTTAGCTTCAGACTATGAATCAATCCATTCGGAAGACATCAAACATGTTTGAAATTTTGAGCTGATTTTAAAACACACAATGGCTTTTCACATTTTAAATGTGATTCATTTTAAACCCCAGGTAAAATAACTCCTGGGATATCTTGCTTCACGTTTCAAATTTAAACCAGAGTAACATCTAATCCTGGATATCCATAAAGTGACGTTTCACAATGAACATTCCTAAACCCCGTGTTAATGTCCTTATTTGCATATTCGCGGTGTCAGTGTCACTGATTGGACGAACGCAGCACGTGACCTGTTTACCTCCTAACGGCTCTAGCGTTGCATATCCTGCTAACGAGTTTTTCTGAATGGCCTTCGAAGTTGTATAAGGTAAGAATTAAAGTATTTTATTCACTCCAATTTTACACGTTTTCCATTTTTTCTGCCCAAACGCTAGAACTACTGTTTATACAGCGCGTGGTGTTTCCGTGACTGTTTAAAACTCGTGAATGTGAGTTACGCGATTCAGCTGTTGTTAAGCATCTAGCATATAACATCTAGTGTTAGATAGTATACAACACCGCATCATCTTTGCACACTATGCAAGTTCAGCACCGCAAAAGCTTCTCTTCATATTTAGCCTTTAGGGTTAGGTTAACCCCTTAAAACTTAATATTATAAAGTATATTGTAGTTTTCTGCATAACTCTTTTGAATTACTTTCGCTTTTTGTTGTCAGGGGAGAGTCATATTTGTAAAATCATCACAAACATGTTTTTTTATGGAACACAGTGTGCCATTAAAAGGAAGCAGGAATGACAAGCAGCAAAAAAAATGAGTTAAAGATCAGTCTCATATAAGATCTTATGTATATATTTTCACATTCATTGCAATCTTCATTTGATATCAATTTTAAAAACTAAAGATCGGTTATATTACCTGAGCAGTCTGAATTGAATCATGATTATGATTATGCATTGTATGAATTAACAATTTCATTTTATGCCTTCAACACAGAATGAAAACTTAAAGGACTGAGCTGGCTTCAAACTCGGGTCACTCCGAATTTTAGGCTTTTTACCATCATTTGCTTTTTCCTGATAAGAAAAAAATTAAATAACTATATTTTAATTTAGTAGAGCACTAAATCTCTGCCCAACATCTCTGTTGTCTTGTATTTCCATATGCAGTTATTGCCACTGAAAATTATTCATGTATTTCCACTGCAAATGGATTAAGTAAATTTCCATTTTATGAATTTAAATTGGTTGCATGCCATGAAATTAAGCTGTGAAAAAAAACTCAAAATTGTGCTGTATTAGCAAATTTAATTAACAACATTTAGCCTGCTGCAAAAATACATTCTTGAGTGCATACATATAAATATATATATATACAAGTCGTCTCGGTGTAAGCTGAATCCCAATATCTCTAGGGCTCTGTGAATTTCTGTCTGCATATTCAAACATTCAGCAGAATCACAGCTCTGTAATTGTAAAGACTACTGACCCGCACAATATTACAACCCCTGACTGTAAACTAAAAGTGTGACAGCTTTCAGCCACGGTTACGGCGCACCAGCCCTCGAGAAACAACTCATCTGCTGCTGTTTGACAAACCTTTCACCAGACATGAGCCTGAAGCTCCGTCACAGCAGCCCTATATTAAAGAATGACAGCAATGATAATGAGCCCATAAAAAAGAGAGCGAGAGAGAGAAAGATGGATGGATGGATATATGAATGGATAGAGGGATGGATGAGTGGCTATATAGATAGATGAATAGGTGGATGATGGATGGACAGATGGAAGGACAGGTGGATGGATGGATGATATGGATAGATGGATGGGTGGACATATATAGTTAGATAGACAGACAGACAGGTCTGACCTTGAGTGTTGGAGATATGCTGGAAGACGTCTGAACAGGACACATTAATGAGTTGTCCAGTTTAAAGAAAAAAGATGGCGGCGCGTTCACACGCTGCGGCTTCTCTCTCTCCCGACAGAAAGGTGTTTTCGTGTTTTTTGTCTTGTGAATCGCAGTGTTTTTGTACGTATTCGTCGCGTCTATCTGTCTCTAAGCGCGCATACAGTCGTGAGTTTCTGCTCGATGTCGGCAGAACCACATTTTTAGAGTTAAACTCTGCGCACGCCGAAGAGCTGCGGGATCTCGGTCTGCTCCGGAGGCCCACACCATCACAGACCCCCACTACTGCATCTCGCCCACAGCGGAGGCGCCACAAGCGGCGTGAGAGGAAGCAAAAGAGGGGTAAGCGCGGAGGTATCCGGGCTAGGCTAGCGGCTAACCCACACAAGCCAGCTATCCCCACCATCGTACTGGCTAACGTACGCTCTTTGGACAATAAACTGGACTACATCCGACTACTACGCTCAACTCAGAGGACTGTAAGAGACTGTTGTGTTTTTGTGTTCACGGAAACATGGCTCAAAAACAGCGTTCCGGACTGCGCTATTCATCTCGATCAACTGACATGCTATCGAGCGGACAGAGCTCACGTCGAGGGAGGTAAGACCCGCGGCGGCGGGCTTTGTGTTTACATCAATGACGCGTGGTGCCGCGATGCTGTTGTGGTCTGCAAACACTGCTCACCCCTGGTGGAGTTTATGATTATTAAGTGCCGGCCGTTCTATCTACCGAGGGAATATACAGCCATACTGCTCGTTGCTGTATACATCACTCCCAGCTCCAACAACAGCAACAGGAGCGAGGCACTAAATGAACTGTACCAGCACATCAGTGAGCAGCAGACACCCCACCCCGATGCTTTTCTCATCTTGGCAGGGGATTTCAGCCACGCAGACTTAAAGAGTGTGTTCCCAAAAATACACCAACACATAGACTTTCCAACACGGGGAAACAACACTCTGGACTTTGTTTACACCACACAGAGAGGAGCTTACAAGGCCCGCCCCCTCCCCCATCTCGGTGCCTCAGACCACATCACTGTCATGCTAAGGCCTGCATACAGACCGCTCGTTAAAGTCACCAAACCAGTGCACAAACTGATACAAGTGTGGCCGGAAGGGTCGTCAGAGGCTCTTCAAGACTGTTTTAACACCACTGACTGGAATATGTTTAAGCAGGCTGCAACATACAATAACACCACAGAC
>NW_015552262.1:216715-216996 GCF_001515605.1 Sinocyclocheilus anshuiensis | reverse complement strand
ATTTTCTGTCGGCTGCATTTAAATCCGCGTCTGAAGTTTCCCGCTCTGTTCAGCGTGCAGTATCACGTGTCTAAACGGCTAAATAGCACGTGCTGTCAGTGATTTCAACCACTAGACGCCGCTCTCGCACTGTATAATGACAGCAGACCCTTCTCAGCCGCTCCAGCAATGGACGCAACCCGGGAAAACTATCGGCATGGATTTTTGACGATAACCGATAGTTCCAGCAATCAACTATCGGTGCCGATTAATCGGCAAAACCGATACATCGGTCGACCTCT
>NW_015552262.1:214571-216492 GCF_001515605.1 Sinocyclocheilus anshuiensis | reverse complement strand
TACTATGAGGTGGATCACATCTAACGTGTATAGTAAAGACAAACTCACTGTGTCCATCTAGTCATGATGAAGATGTATATACATTTCAATTTCAGCAGGCAACTATTTTAACAGCTACATTATTGTTCCAGCCACAATTAATCACAACAATGTATATACAATTACAAATGATTATATATAAATCAGTTCAAAAATTTAAAATTCAGTTTGTTGTTTTACACACATGCACACAGACATTATTTCATACACGACATAGTTGTGAGATGCAAGAAACATAGACATATGGCAAGAAATCTGTAGACACACCCATTACAACAAAAGACAATATTTTATTGAACCTTTTCTGATAAGTGTGCGCTGCAAACGTGAGCATTTTAGACGATCGTTTCTGTCCAGTCTGCTCGTTTTATCACGTTTAACCACAGCTGTCGTCGGTTTTTTGTCTGGCAGTGGCAGCAGATATGCGATCAAATTTCTAATTTGAGGCTGTATTACGTCGATTCTGGCACCCAACATCACAACAAGATGATATTTTAAGCTCCTTATGTAGCCGAATCTTCGCTGGTTTGAATGGGCCGCCTCCAGTTTCCCCTTTGTTTTGCTGCCTCCAGCTTGCGCTGTGACGTCGGCTGACCCTAGTTACCTGTGGTTGGCCTGACCGTGCCTCACTCAGAAAACAACAGACCAATCAGAAGAGAGGCTCATGAATATTAATTAGGCCAAAATCGACCTGTTCTCAGCAGAGCTCCTGAGAGAGGAGCTGTAAAAATATATTGAGATGGTCTTTGGTACTTATACCGCAAATATATATTCTTAAGGACATCAAGACTTAAAATAAAATTCCAGAAAGGTGTAAAATATGTGACCTTTAAAGTGTATCTTGTGTTATGCTAACATGTGCAGGACAGTGCTTGTATTTGGCTGCTCATCCATGTGAAACATTTATTCTAGTTGTTGCCTAAAGTCATATACAGACCCCAGCACACAGTACACTAAATGCAACTTTTGACAACTATCATTGCCCTTATGATGTCTCTAAATATTCATGAGCTACTAGTCATCCATCTACTTTTGAAAGGTCAGTAAGCAATATTAATCAATATTTGCATGCATTCATGCAATACAACTTCCAGTCTATTAAAATTATGTAAAGCTGGAACAATCAAGTAGAGTAATGAAGAATGGGAAAGGTTATACTATATCTGCACCTTTAAGACACTCAAGACCTCTGTTGCAGAATGACCTAGATGCCTACAGCTATTTATAGCAACATTAAAGGGGTCATATGATGCGATTTAAATTTTTCCTTTCTCTTTGGAGTGTTGCAAGCTTTTGGTGCATAAAGAAGATCTGTAAAGTTGCAAAGACCAAAGTCTCAAATCCAAAGAGATATTCTTTATAAAAGTTAAGAGTCAGCCACTCCCTCCTAAAACGGCTCGTTTTAACACGCCCCCACATGTCTACGTCACGATGTGGGAAGATTTGCATAACACCTCCCAAATGTTCACACAAAGAAATAGTATTGTTGTTGCCGCCGCGGCCATGTTGTGGAGACGCTGTGTGTTTCGTTGTGAAAGCGAAACTACTTTGTTTGACCTTCCAAAAGAGGACGATATCGCTTCGTCATGCCTGGAGCTGATCCGTGCTGGTCGCTGAGGAAATACATCAAGATCGCGCTGTGGATCGCTGGATCGGCTTTCACCGTGGATGAAGTGGAGTCCAGCCCGGGGTCGTCACATGTGGTTGCCGCAAGCCTGCCGGCCGCGCCGTTCTCAAGCCCGCCGCCGCTCACTCAAGCCCGCCGTGTGTGACGCTGTGTGTTTCGTTGTGAAAGCGAAACTACTTTGTTTGGTCTTCCAAAAGAGGACACGACTAGAAATCAGTGGTTAAGTTGTATTTACAACACTGTTCCAGAACAGTT
>NW_015552262.1:213327-213505 GCF_001515605.1 Sinocyclocheilus anshuiensis | reverse complement strand
CGGCTCGTTTTAACACGCCCCCACATGTCTACGTCACGATGTGGGAAGATTTGCATAACACCTCCCAAATGTTCACACAAAGAAATAGTATTGTTGTTGCCGCCGCGGCCATGTTGTGGAGACGCTGTGTGTTTCGTTGTGAAAGCGAAACTACTTTGTTTGACCTTCCAAAAGAGGA
>NW_015552262.1:204517-211807 GCF_001515605.1 Sinocyclocheilus anshuiensis | reverse complement strand
GGCGCGATGCAACGCAACGCGTAAAAAGACAGTATAAGTCATTATAATCCATAATTATGTCCCCACTGGATGCAACAAATGCCTCGTTTATAATGGGTTTTAATGTTTTTGTCTCATCGCTCTGGCACACGGCATCAAAGTATGGTAAGGGGCGTAACATATCCGTCACACGCTTGAGGTATTCGGCCAATCACAATGCACTGGATAGCTGGCCAATCACAGCACACCTCGCTTTTCAGACCGATGAGCTTTGTAAAAATCGACGCGTTTCAGAAAGGCGGGGCAAAGAGGAGAAACAATAATGTACAGTATGTGGAAAATAATGTGTTTTTTGAATCTTAAACCGCATAAACACATTTCATTACACCAAATACACAAAATAATGTTCTTTTTAGCAACCTCATATGACCCCTTTAATTTTTTTATACTCCGTTTGGGAGTATGACAATACTTTGAGGCGAAAAAACAAGGTAAAATAAATTCAGGGCATGACTGCATTGCAAATTAACTCATGAATACGGTTTGTGCAGTTGCAAGTCTTCAGGAGATAAAAAAAAAATTGCAGATATGCATGGTGGCAGATAGTATTTAGAATATGCTTTCTGGAATTAATGAGGCAATTTTTCTGAGCTGTAATGTGAAAAGCAGCAGACAGGAAAAATATATATCTATTTCACATTTTAAGACCTTCCTAAAATGGTTACTGATAAATGCCAAGAGTTGTATTTATTTAAAGTTTTTCAATAAAATATTAGTATTTTATGTATTATTATAAAATTATTTTATTAATATATTTTTTATTAAAACAATTTTATTTATATTTGTATTGCCTTAATAACGTTTTGTTGTTGTTGTTGTTGTCAGTGTACCATTTGTTAAAAAAGGCAAAATACATCCCTCTTGGAAAACCTCTTGGTTTGTAAGCTTTATTTTTTAAGAGTTTACCTTAAAGACATAGACAGCTTTGTTCCTGTATGTCACTGTTGAGATGAAAATATGGCCTTTCAAAGTCTGCAAGTCACAGTCGGTCAGACAGACAGTCTGTGTACATGGATCAGTAATTGAAAAATGCTACAGACCAAATACAAGAACTTGTCATGTGTGAATAGCCCCTTAAGACTTATTTGGGAATTTGTTTTTGTTTTTTGTACAATTGTGATTAATCTGATTAGCTAATTGGAAAATGATGTAATTAAGTTGATTAAATTGTAATCCTTCAAATCACTATTTTTTTTTTCTTGTAAATCTTGCAGTGAAGCTTTTCTGTTCTGCTGAATTTTGTTTCAATTCAAAGATCGCATAGAAAATGTCCTATAAACCAGCACGGATTCCTTGCATATTTAATTTGCATAACAATATTGTTGAATTTTAGCTTCACTAAATGGGAAAGCTCAAATAAAGCATATCTGAACACATACTGCAGGAAACAGCAAGCACACCATTTCACACAGTCTTCTTTTCCACTCACACATTGTCAAGTTGTATGAACACAGATCTCCAGAGGTTGAAGCTGCCACGTAACATCATTATCATCTGTCCTGTGGGTTGAACTGTCTGGCTCTACGAGTCTCATTCAACAAAATTTTATTCATGGAACTTAAACAAGTCTCAGGGAGGAACGAAATCAGAACCCCAATCAAAACTCATTTCAGATTAATAATAACTCTGCAAGCCACTTCAGAGGTTATGCTTGACTGGTCTAAAGAGCTTTTGCGGGGATATTTCTCACAGTGCTTAGCTGTTCCCAGACTTGCTGTCAGTTATTTAACAGTTATACTTCATTATTAGTAATAATATATGAACATGATGATGACACTAAAGAATTGTTCGCTCTTAAAAGAATAGTTCACGCAAAAATTAAAATATGATGAAAATTTACTCACCCTCACACCATGCAAGCTGTAGATGAGTTTGTTTCGTCATGGGAACAGATTTGGAGAAATGTAGCATTACATCATATGCTCACCAATGGATCTTCTGCAGTGAATGGGTGCCGTCAGAATGAGAGTACAAACAGCTGACAGAAACATCACTGTAATCCACAAGTAATCCACACCACTCCACTGTTCTGATGAAGAAACAAACTCTTCTACATCTTGGATGGTCTGGGGTGGTCCAACACACATACCATGTAGTTTTCAAATAAGCCTGAAGTACTTGATTAGTTAGATCAGGTGTGTTTAATTATAGGGTTGAATCTAAACTTTGCAGGGCTCCAGCCCTCCAGGAATTGAGTTTGACACCCCTGCTGTAAAACAACAAAATGCAATCTAAGGCACTGGTAAGTTGTGACCCAGAAATGTAACATCTGATCTGACATTGCTGGAACAACAACAATAAAATGGAGAAGTACGCACTTCTAAATCTATTTCCTCAAACATTTGAGAACCACAGCTTTAATGTGGGTAAATGCTGTAGGTCTGCTCAGAAAACCATTTCCTTCCTGTCCTTCACTATATTTAATTAAACACGGTTACGATTTCTGCATGGCAAATGCACATAATCATCTTTAGTTAAGGCCAAGCTGAGTATGAACATGTCAGCTGCTGACCAATGAACTCCCGACCTGTCCAGCCACAAGAATCATATATATATATATATCTATATATATATATATATATATATATATATATATATATATATATATATATATATATATATATATATATATATATATATATATATATATATATATATATATATATATATACATACACAGTATATATATATATTTATATATATATAAATGATAATGTTGTCACAACCTGTTTTTGACTGGTTCTTGAACTCTCTCTTCCTAGTCTGGATGCAGATCTCTTGGTCTTGTATATAAACTGGGAGATAATAGCACAATCTGGATGGATAGCATGCACCTGATGTGGGGGGAAAATGAATCCATATGCACATTAAACAGCACAGTCTACTACAGACTAGATTGCAAGATGTTTACAGTAGTGGGTGACATTGGTTCATCAGTTTTTTAATCCACAATTGTAAAATGATTTCAGATAAGTCATGCTTCTCATCTCTATTGCCCAATATGACTACAAATAAAGTCACACTCATTTTTAGCCAAAAATAAATAAATAAATACATTTACATTTAGACATTTAGGAGACGCTTTTATCCAAAAGCGATTTACAATGGAAGCAATCAAAACTAACAAAAGAGCAATGATATGCAAGTGCTAATAACAAGTCTCAGTTAGCTTAATGCAGTACACATAAGGTTTTTTTAATCATATAATAAATAAAAAGAAAACAGATAGAATAGAAAAATAGAGCAAGCTAGTGTTAGAGGCCTTTTTTGCTTTTGTTAATCATAAAGTCAGAATAGTAATTGTATAAAAAATAAAAAAAAACAAATAGAATGCAAAAAGATTAGAGAAGCAAGTGTTATTTTTATTTTTTTCAGTTAGTAAATAAATAAATAGAGTGCAAGTCTAAAAGGGGCAAGGTTTTTTAAATAAACCCCAATGGAAAGTTCTATTATATGTAATCAGTGACTTCAAATAAAGTGTAATGGGACAAAATAGGAATCAAACTGGTACAGTTTTCCTTTTGATTAAATATAAAGAAGCGTTTTTTCAATTCTACGTTCAACTTCATGATAAAACTTCCAATATGATTCCTTTAGGGGTTTTACAAGAGACGTATTCGTAACCATGTTACCATAAGCCTTTAAAATGTATTCTTACAGATGTGCGTAACATTAAAAACGACGGTACAAGTTTTGTTCGTTCTGAAAGAAATATATTAGTTTTATATAATGGTCACTGTACAATTTAAATACGTAGAAAATGTTTAACATTAAATACTTGCAGCTCTCCAAAAAGCCGCGAATTAACAGGTTTAGAACGGTCATATTAAAGCCAAGAGTGTGTGAAGACCCAAGAAGCACAGAATATCCCTGTAACTCCTCAAACAGAGTGATCTGCTCTTCTTTTTGAATGTACACTCGACAGACTGAAGTCACACTCGCAGTCGCCCCCTCTTCGACTGATGCACGTGTGGGCGTACTCATCTCAGGGTCGTGGAGCGCGCGCGCAATCGAATTGGCTTTAAAATGTAACCCAGTTTCACGGCTATGAATATATGAGCAGCTGTTTGTTAAATGCATCTGGGGAAATGCTGAATGCTCGTTTCAGAGATGTGTGGATTTTTGTAGAGGTAAGTTATTTTTGATTTTGTAGGCAGACGCATGATTGATGCATCAATATTTAATATGAGAAAAGACCTATTTTTAGGTTCTTCAATGGAGTCAGATGTTTCAGGGGAGAAATGTCGTCTGTTAAATGTGAATAATTGAACACAACATTGGTAGAAACACTGAGCCATTTCTAGGGATTTTGTAGGAAAGACACAGAAAGATTGGTTGGCACAGTTTTCAGTCCTTGTTGAGTACCTCTGATGGAACAGACAGTAAGATTATACAACTTGGTTTAAATGAAAGCAAAGGTTCATAAAAAGACATAAATGTTAGCTAAATTTGTATAATTAATGACTAAAGTTATGTCGTGTGATTTTGCCATCCATCCCCAGCAGGAATGCTAGGCATAGTTTCAGTGCTTAAAAGGGAAGCAACTAATAGTGATGGTGCTAAAAATAACATTATTTGGTGTAATGAAATGTGTTTATGTGTTTGAACATTAAAGCATGTCAACATATTCTGTTACACCAAATACACAAAATAATGATCTTTAAAAAAGCATCATATGACCCCTTTAATGCTTCATAAACCAAACTAACAACATTTAATGAGCATTTGTCATATATAATTATTTTTGTGTTTAATTTATGATATTTGACCGTTCTTAACATTTACTGCTTTCTTTTAAAACATTTTTAAATGGACTTTTCTCTTTATTATGTCAAATATTTTCTTTGAATTAATGGCATTTTACTTTGATTTTCTATAGAAAACTTTAAAAGTTGTCATCTAATTGATTCGTTTTTATCCATTTAATTATATAATACCTCAAGATGCTGTAACCCTTTGGAAAACGTGCTGTCTGACACGCTTGAAGAAAGAAAACTCACATAAACAACACATCCTTTGTGACATCATGTTCATTGGTTTCTTTCAGCATTTGACTCAAAGAAACATCCTATTCATTATATTTGAAAATGTTTTACTGAGACGATGGACTTGCAAAACGGGCCAGCATAAAGACGTCAAAGTCGGAGAAGAAGAGGGGGAAGGAAGAAAAAGAAAAGGGGGAGAAGAGAAAGGAGAAATGAAGAAAAGAAAGGGTGAAATTTGACGTTCAAATACAGTTCTTCCTTAGCATGCGCACAGTGATATACAGTAGATGTGGATCCAACCACGCCCCCTGGATCTTGTGTTCTGCAGTGAGGGGCTACTGGAAAATCGCGCAATTATATTACACTGTTTCCTATTGCAGGTGCTCACCAAGACCGGGGTTCGACTCCAGTTAAAGACAACTTTTTGTAATATTGTTAATTTCATTAAATAAATTAAGTTTCAAGGTTAATAAAATGTAGCTACATATGGACAAATCCAATGTACAAACGTCCTCGTGGCTTTGAACCCCACTCCTGGTAAAAACGAATCTTTAAAAAGCCCGAAAGAAACGAGCATGTGTGTTCGTATTACTTTAAATGCATAATGTGTCCTAAAGATGTAAAACAATGTTTCGGTGACGTCCTCAGACAATAGGCGTACCTATCGGTCGTTAAAGTCATTTATTTCCAAGCAATTTCTAATCAGATTTGTCACTGTCAGATAATAAAACTTGCAATGGCTAGTAAAACCCAACAACGGTTTTATATAGCCGGACGAAGTCTTCTAAAATAGAAGAAGAATAGAATATTTTCTGGTTATAGAAGTAGAAAATCAATTTCTATTTCCAAAGTACTTTATTAGCATTCATTCATAACAGCTAAAGAGAAGGCAGAAAATATCATGATAATAAAATAAAAAGGCCAGAATTGTAGTAGAACGTTTTTATTTGTAGTTCTTTTGCTTGATGTAATAGCTTTAATCTGAGCTCGTATTAATGTGCAGCTGTTAGTTCGGGCACGAGGACGGAATGTTTCGTTGCAACGTAACTGAATGTACCATCTCTGTTCTGGAGGGGGGGTGACATTCATAAAATCCTTGCACTTTGCTACATTTTACAAGTTTTTACATATTGTATAACATTAAAGCAATTATTCAGTAATATTTACGCATTTTATAATGCTAAAGTAGTATGGCCTGTGTAGAATAGTACCATATGAACAACAACATTTAAAGGAAAACCCCTCTGTCAGCTATAAGTGCGCGTTACCCGGTTTCCTCAGTCTCTTTCTGTAATAAGGAGTCCGGTGAAGAAGTTGAACTCGAACCGCTTGTCACTTATCAAACTCTTCGAAAGTAAGTAAAACTTTAGTTTTCACTAACACGGTTGTGGTAAACATAGTACTTTTATCGTGTTATTACTGAAGTGTTCCGCTGTGCGTGTCGCGCCACGTGGCTGCGCGTGAAACTCTGTTAAACCTCTGAATTTGTTCAGCTGCCTCCACATCACGCACTCATACATAATAAAAACCCATGTTTCACGAGTTTATACAACTTTCATGAAGCAGGTGGAGTTGACAGTGATAGCATACATGAAGTTTCAGTGCTGTAGTTTGTGTTTCACGTGTTCATAAACGGTGCGTCTTAAGAAGCATCTGTAACGGATCTGTATGTGTCATATAATCCTGACCTACAGGTCTCTGCTGGTTTAAATCTGGGTTAGGCGTGTTACTCGGGTTTATTTGCTCTTAAAGGGGTCATATGATGCTTTTTTTAAAGATCATTATTTTGTGTATTTGGTGTAACAGAATATGTTGACATGCTTTAATGTTCAAAAAACACATTATTTTTCAAATACTGTACATTATTGTAGGTCCTCTATGCCCCGCCTCTCTCAAACGCTTCGTTTTCTACAAAGTCCCTCCTTCCGACAAGCGCAGTCTGCTCTGATTGGCCAGCTGACCCAGTGCATTGTGATTGGCCGAACACCGCAAGCACTCGTCGGAAATGTAACGCCCCTTACCATAATCGCGAGCTTCATCTTTCAAAATAAATGTAAAGACAGTAAATAATGTCATTAGTTTTACCATCAGTTCAAGCCTGAAAGGGGAACAGACACAGTAATGATGCAGTACACAAGCCGCGGTTAAGACAGCTGACGTGCTATGATTTCTGACAGGCAGTTCACTCTCCTGTGATGTGACCCTGTTCCCCTCACACACACACACACGACGCGTTACTCTGCGCTGCGCAAAACTCCGCATTTGA
>NW_015552262.1:195264-204150 GCF_001515605.1 Sinocyclocheilus anshuiensis | reverse complement strand
TGCTGATTACAGAACTGGCATTACCATCAAAATGTGCATGACAATCGCATTCGATTAATCGTGCAGCCCTAATATACACTACAGTATGTGTTGCATATCTCGCATAGCCAATGTTTTAACTGTTGGTGTAGCATTTGGTAAGGTCAAGGTTTGGCAGGTTAGCATGGTCCAGTTAGTCCTTTCTGGTAGATGCCCTAATTGCGCTATTCAACTAAACCTTGCCTTCCATTGACGGACATTAAAATAATTAATTAGATGGTCAACTTTATATAATGACATTTAAACCGTAAATGTACATTTAATATTCATTGGGGACTTTTGCTTTTCACATCACAGCTCAGGATAGTTTCCAGTGAAGAGATTTGGGATTGTGTGCAGTTTTCTGTGTTTTTCCTGTAGCTCCAGTTATTGTTCAGATGGCATTTATTAACCAGGTGATTAGCTTAGAAAAATGTGTGGTAATCAACTGCATGTTGCACATGCAATACTTAGGCATCAAGTTGAAAATAAGCCAGAATATATGTATTTTTAAATATATTATTAAGGCATTTGACTGCAATTTTATGTGACTTGTTGGATATGGGCAAAAAGCAAACGCTTTGTTCAACTTGCATGGCTGATTTTTAAGGTTTTAATTTAAATTTTTTTTTTATTATTTGTCAAAGGGAAAACCATTAATTTGGTAATTGTTATTAGGGATGTAACGATTCACTAACTCACAATGCGATACGATTCATGATACTGGTTTCTCAATATGATTTTTTTCACAATTTTTTTTATCAAAATGAGATTTAAGACAAATTATAAATGAATAGTTGTCCTTTTATTATTTCTCAGACACTATGCTGCACATTTCTTTGTGAAATTGAAATGTCAAATAACAAAACTAAATTGAAAATTTTAAACAAATCCCAAATTAAATAAATATATAAATATATATTTATAAATGTATAAATATAGTATGTTTATATAAACAAACTAAGGCTTTGCCTTTGCTCTTTCTATTTGAAATTAGAGGAAACAACTGCATTTTAATCATGAGCCGAACAAAGATGCTGCATACATGTAGCATGAGCAGTTTTTAATTAAAATTTGATTGTATAGTTTCGAAATTTGAAGCAAAAACCGAATGGTCTGACTTTATACTATATAAATCTCATCTGAACGAAACAGAAACAGCAGACAGGCTGCACTAGAGCACAGATTCACTCTCTGACAGCAGGTGGCGCTTATGGAGCAGCAGCAATACAGCGTTTCCCTGGTTACCGTGTAGCATGAGCAGTTTTTAATTAAAATTTGATTGTATAGTTTCGAAATTTGAAGCAAAAACCGAATGGTCTGACTTTATACTATATAAATCTCATCTGAACGAAACAGAAACAGCAGACAGGCTGCACTAGAGCACAGATTCACTCTCTGACAGCAGGTGGCGCTTATGGAGCAGCAGCAATACAGCGTTTCCCTGGTTACCACTGTAAACAAAGCAGGGCTGCATTTATGAATACTACTTTAATATGCGTTATACAAAGACAAGATGAGAAGAAAATACCATCTATACTTTTTCTGAAGACAGTTCCCATCAGAGTTACATTCATGTAAACCCCCAATTATATTGCGTTTTGTTTATCATCTCAACCGATCATTGATTTTCAACCGGTTCGGCATGCATTGTTACATCTCTAATTGTCATCTTTGACCAGACTGCAAATACAAAATCTCAGACAAAATTAAAATAAAATTGCACTCTAAATTCAAAACTTCAAGTAATTTTATTGGTTCCCTTGATTAATCCCTATTGGAATGTTTCCCTCGTGAACTCTTTGTCTTCTGCTGATATGGACTGGCTGTTCTGCAAGGCTTCTGGATGCGCTTGGTTGTTTCCACCTCTGCCCTCATTCACTGTGTCCAACATCAGCTCAGGCTAATTTTTCAGCATCTGCCTATTTTTTGTTTTTCCTTATATGCTGTAAATGAGCTAGAGGATGGAGAGCCAGCGGGGGTCTCGAGCCAAAGAAGAAACTAAACACGAACAGACAAGGAATCTGCCGAATTCAAACGACGGAAAGAGGAAACACACTCGTTTGTCCTGGTCTGAAAATCAGGGTTCTGAAGAAAAAGGTCTTTTGTATCATGATCGGACCTCTCAAGGCATTAGAGGAGAGAAGGTTTGGTTCAACCGCAGCGTATATGAGCAGGCCGACGACGCTTATCAATCCTTGTTGAGCGCAGGGACCGGGACACCTCCGGTTTCATCCTCCCCAAATGATCGAATTCCCCGCACCCTGGTCTTCAGAGCTAAACGCAACGGTGCGCAACAACTGCAAGAGGAGGCGAACCAAACGTACACGCGTTCCTATGCGTCACGTCAACAGCAGCGGGGTTCGACCCACCAGCGCTCCTCGTCTGAACCCGATCGCCAGCTCCCAAAAAGTAGCAGGAAGAGGGTCTTCTCTGAGACCGAACGCGCCCCTCAGAAAAGGGACAAGTATGGCTAGTTTAGGGGCATGGGACAATTGACTTTAAGGAACTGCCTTCTCATTTATTGAACGGTGTGTTTTTGTGAGTTGTTTGTGGATTTTATTAAATATTTTTCACCTTTCAAAAGCCTCAACCTGGTTTGTGTCACCATTGGCTGCTGGGTGAAAGGTGATCGGTGTGAAACTAATCCGAGGGCTTTGGCACGCAAAATCTGTCCCATTGTCTGCAGCCTGTGTCAGCAAAAAAAATAAATGAAAGGAGTTTTAGTGGTTGAATGGACTTCAATCCAAATAACTGTTCTACAAAATCTACTGCAAGACCTGGACAACATAATTAGAGTTTTTCCTGCATCATAAAGTTGGTGTTTACGGGGTATACAAGTTTACGATTGATCATCTGCAGTCTTTAATTTATTTTACTTTGACAGTAAAGGCCCGTTTACGGCAAGAATGAAATCGTTAGATCAGAACAAATAACTAATGAAAGGTTTGTTCACAACAAGGGGTCTTTCACATACTTGAATACAAAATGCAATGCATCTCACAATAGATTTTACTCACTAAAGCAAAAATACTAGCCATTTGATAATGCTAATTTCAGCGATTCAATGTATGGAAATCTACAGTATAATAATGAAAAATAGAGATATTTGTATAAACTGGTAATAGGTTGGTATAGGTACAGTATAGTATAAATATGTTGCCAATAAATATTCCCATTTTGTCACTATACTGTATAAGATTGTTTGTGTAATTTCTTTTCAATTCTTGTTTATTGTTATGGCATCTATATGTTCCTTGTTTTAAAAAAAAAAAAAAAAAAGTGACGTGACGTGGCCAAGTATGGTTACACATACTAGGAATTAGTGCTCTGCATTTAACCCATCCTAAGTGCACACACACAGCAGTGAACACATACACACCGTGAACACACACCCGGAGCAGTGGGCAGCCATTTATGCTGCGGCACCCGGGGAGCAGTTGGGGGTTCGGTGCCTTGCTCAAGGGCACCTCAGTCGTGGTATTGAAGGTGGAAGAGAGCACTGTACATTCACTCCCCCCACCTACAATTCCTGCCGGTACGAGACTCGAACTCGCAACCTTTGGGTTACGAGGCCGACTCTCTAACCATTAGGCCACAACTTCCCCACGACTTTCAGATAGCAACAACATCAGTAAAAAAATTACTTGCATTAGCTATGTTTAGCTATTTATTGTCCATCACGGCTGCTATAATTAAGCCAGTGGTTAGCTAACCCATCATGGTCTCTGATAGTTTAATCTAGCTCAAATTTGTTTTTCCCAATTTATTCAAAGTGTGGTTTTGTTTAAACATGGGTTGTGTGACCCAACACGTTGAAGTAAGACTCCTCCAGCTTTTGGAGATTCTGACATGGTTATTTAAAAAAAAAAAAAAAAAAAAGGATAATAATTGCTTATTCAAAAAATAAACTATAATATTATTCAGTTGTTTGGGCTGAGAAAAACTTGAATGCGGGAAAATCTCTAGAAATGAATTCTGTATTCAAATTGTAAGGATCCAAATTCAAGAGAACTAATATAAATTAAATGGTTCTGAAACCAATAAAATGTGAAAATACTGAAATAGAAGTATGCATTCATACGTGGCACTTATTGATGGTGCTCGGCTTGCTTGGCTTGATTTATACTTGCTTATGTTTTCATGCTTTTATCACACTCCTGAATGATTTGCATAAAACAATTCATTAAAGACTTGCGTTTTAATTCTTATTTTTTATACTTGAGTCTTTCTAAAGCTGTGTGTTTGCTAATTCTAACGCTCACGTCTCGTTTGTATGTTCTTAGCATCACAATGAGTGGACTTCAAGGACTCGGCCAGGAGAACATCTGGTTTGACAAGTCCAGATACGACGAGGCCGAGAGACACTTCTACGAGGGCATGAACGGCATCCCTCAGACACCTCAGGTACTGCCCCCTACAGACCCGGGTGTCAGAGCAAAGCACAATTTGAGAGTCTAAATCTTCCTCATTTGGCTTTCCACACAAACCAGAAATTGTATTAATGAATGAGGGTGACAGAATCCTCATGGTGAGGCATGAGTTCCTGTTTACTCAGCTGCTGTACATCCATCTATCATCTGTTTTTCCAGGTGTCTGCTTTTTCTTTTCGCTCATGTGCTGAATAGTCTGCACTGACAGCGCTTCTCTATGCACCTGTGCTTTTTTGTTTGCTTGCTTGCTTGCATGCTCACTCTCTGCCTCTTGCTGGTTTGTTTGACATGGGCCTTTTTACACCGCTGTACCCTTCCAGGAGAGAGATGCTAGTGCCATCATGCAGGACATTGCTAAAGCCCGACAGAATATCCAGCAATCCCTAGCCGGAGTGAGTACTGCCCCCAAAATATGAAAGAAATCTCATTATAATCTCAACTCATTTTTGGAGCATACTGAATTGGTCCTGTAATCGTCTTGTGAAGCACATTTAAGAGTGATTACTGACGCTCGATAACTGTCGTCCTGCATGGGACCAGTTTAAAGGGCTGATTTAATTCCACTTCATGAAGCTCTAACTAAGTTGGAGGTGAAATTAACAGGGCAGTTTTTAGTTCAGCTGCCGATCACCCACAAGACTGGAGCTACAGTACAAACACTCACTCTCCAAAAATATCCCTGTGCTATTTTAGCATGTTTACAGAAACCCTTCTGTACCCCTGGCAGGAAGAAACAAAATCAGCTGTAGTTATGGATTAGTAAAATGTACATGCAGATAACTAACCCATATACACAATTTATGAACTGTATAAGGATTTGGAGTGGCGGCTGATTTGGCGGATTAATTTGTTTAGTTTTGAATTTAAACATAAACCTGAAATTATTTAAATTACTTTATTCTAAAATACTAAAAAAAGAATTATGCTGAAATATCTTTGATATAAATCAAAGATTGATCCCTTATATAAAATTTACATTTTTTTGAAGTTTCAAAGAAAACAAAGATTGAATTTTACAAATAAATACTCTTTCAATCTTTCTACTTAAAAATGTTTTGTTTAATTCAGTGTGCTACTTGCCATTTGTTTGTAAATATTTGCGAAATTTACAAGCAATTTTTAAGTGAAAAAATGTTCAGTGAGTAAATCCTACACAAGTAATTAAATTCTACACCAGATTGTTTTTGTACAAACAAAAACGTGTAATTTCTAAGCCTTAATAATTTATTTATTTGTTTGTGAGGTGCCCATGTGCAATTGTTCTGATCAGATTGCCCTGCCCCAAACATATGCCATTGGTTGAGTTAATTATACTATGTTGGGCAAATCGAGCAAACAGAAATTGTTTTAGAAAACTGAGCTTTTGTTGTTGTGTATTACATTATATGTTGATGCTGATAATTTACAAATATTGGGCCATTGAGCGGCCAATATATTGATATAGCTGGTCAATCAATGGCGATTAAAAATTAAGTACTTAAAATGTGAAATATAAAAAAAATTAAAATGATACAAAAAGTGCAGTCTTCCTACAAAAACTTCAAATTTGCTTACTTTCAACATAATCACAATATACACTATATTCTCTAATTTTATATTGTCAGCAAAGATATTGCGATAAAATTAACATTAACAAATTAATTTTATGGATGTTTTAATTTTCACTCTAATGATAACAAGGCGCTCTGATTGTTTTTGTTGTAGAATACGATAGGGGATATATTCACACGTTATATAAACGAAAATGGTGGTGTATAAAATTGATTTTAAGATAAAAAATTAGACGACAAAGAATTAACTTGACGGAGCTCAAACTCAAAACACACGGCAAAACACACGGCAGCAATATATTGAGCGGCCAATATATTGATATAGCTGGTCAATCAATGGCGATTAAAAATTAAGTACTTAAAATGTGAAATATAAAAAAAATTAAAATGATACAAAAAGTGCAGTCTTCCTACAAAAACTTCAAATTTGCTTACTTTCAACATAATCACAATATACACTATATTCTCTAATTTTATATTGTCAGCAAAGATATTGCGATAAAATTAACATTAACAAATTAATTTTATGGATGTTTTAATTTTCACTAAAACACCTAAATGATCAAAATGTATTTCTCAGAGACTGATAAAAGTTGAATAGTTTGTGAATAGAATGTGAGTAGTTTTGAATGGACCTTTAGATTTGAGAACTGTAATATAGAATGTAAACATGCAAACTTTTGTTTTACACATATATGTATATCTTTTGGGCTTAGAAGTTGGCACATCGATTGGACCGTTTAAAATAAATTGCTGACCCGCTGCACTCTTTTTGCAGACTTTGCTTGTCAATATTTTAATGTTTGTAGGTTTATCCAATTGGGATGTTCATTTTTGAAGTAAATTTCTAAAATCACGTGCACAGATTTTTTTAAAAGGCTCTATAAATTTCCCAAAACAGACAGAAGCTCCCACGGTCTCTTCTCACTGATGCTGCAGTATTTGGTTCCTCTGTCAGCAGTTACTTGACTCCTCGCTTATCTTCAAAGTATATGCTTACTAGACACTTCAGAAAACTCAAATGCACTGACTAAGAATCAGAGATCACCTCAAATATTTTATATAGTCCAACTGTGTTCACCTAAAAGCACTTCGTGCAAGTAGGTCTAGCTTGATCTCCTTCCTAGCATGACATCTTTGGTTGTGTTTGTGCCTGTGCATTTTGCAATGCGTGTGCTCTGTTGTTCTCAGTCTTGTGTTCATCTGTCATCATTAATATTGTAAGAGGAAGCAGGTTGCTGTGCAGTTGCCTGAGGATGTTACTGTGTGTTTGTGCTTCTGGCTAAAATACAAGTCCATAATATTGCAATATATACAAGTCCTTGTGTACAGCCGTTACTGGGGAAACCTCTGTTTCTCCCACTTTAACACACCTCCTGCTGGCAGAGAATGAATGAGAATTTTCGCACAAAAGACTATTTTTAGCCAAGCAGCGCGGAGAGCCACTTCAGATACGTGCCGGGGGCTGGCCGGTATAAACACAAGCATTAGAGCTGCCGCGATCAGCTCCGGTTCCCTTGGAGCTGTAACGTGCCACAGACGTGTGCAGTGAGGCGCAGATCAGCTCTAACGTCACTGAATCTGCTGTTAAAAATGAACCATCCATTCATCATATCATCATGCAAAACATACACGACAAATAGCGAATTTTTCATTTTTTCTCGAAACGTCATAGCATTTCCACACCGGTGATGACATGACCGTGGCGCCAAATCATTTATGTCCCCACGCATCATGTACGTCAACACGCGTTGACGTCATCAAATTGCGATCGGTTCGTGAGATTGGCCAAGTGTAGTGAGTACCGATCGAGTCATAAAATGTGATTATCGGCCGATACCGATCTCCGGCCGAGCGATCGGAGCATCCCTAGTCCTTAATGATGTATTTGTTTCTTACAAACATGCAGCTTTCTGTTTCACAAGATGTTAATTGATGCACTGGAATGGTGTGAATTACTTGTGGATTATTGATGTTTTTATCAACTGTTTGGACTCTCATTCTGACGGCACCCATTCACTGCAGTGGATCCATTGGTGTGCAAGTGATGTAATGCAAAATTTTGCCAAATTTGTTTCCATGAAGAAACAGTCGTCTACATCTTGGATGGCCTGAGCATATGTTAAGCAAAGTTTCATTTTTGGGTGATCTTGTCCTTGGAAAAGAGCTTTGCACAGTTGCACAAATATATGTCTTCGCAACATGAAGGTCATTAAAAGACAGATTTAAAGTGAAGCAAAAAAAAAACAATGAAGGGCCAATGAAAGACATTTAATGCATGCATTCATCTTTTCTATGATCGCTTTCTTTATTTGAATTTTATTAGAGCAAAACTCTGTTGCTGTTATAGTAGTTTATCTCTGTCTCTTTCTCTGATTTGTTTTGTGGTTGTGGTGGTTAAATGTGAATCTCTCAGGCGAAGACCGCTCTACAGGGTAGTAAAAGGCACGCTCGCACTCAAAAACAGCGGGAGAGGAAGACCGTAAGTGCTGTGGGGCGGTTCAGCTTCACGTCTGTATGAAAAGCATGTGAATGGAGTCTGGAGCAGCGTGGATCATGCACACATTACTGCTTGACACTTACAAAACAGACTGTGTTTTTAAGGGCACAGACATAATGCATGACAGTTTTCATGCATTCGTTTAAAGTTTTAGCCTTCACAAAAGTAAACTGCTTGCAAATTCAAGTAGTAAAATTTAATTACTACTAAATGATATTAAATGATATTAAATTAAACGTAATATCATGCTATAAATGCATCCACATGATTTCCGTTTAATTAAGGTTGACAAATCTTTTGTTTGGCATGTCTGCAGTCGCAGCCAAGCATGATGTTTTCAAAGAGGTCATATGACGTTGCTAAAAAGAACATTATGTTGTGTATT
>NW_015552262.1:193646-194360 GCF_001515605.1 Sinocyclocheilus anshuiensis | reverse complement strand
TGCAATGTGTTTATGCGGTTTAAGGTTCAAAAAACACATTATTTTCCACATACTGTACATCATTGTCACTCCTTTATGCCCCGCCTTTCTGAAACGCTTCAATTTCTGAAACGCTTCAGCTCATCGTTCTGAAAAGCGAGGTGTGCTCTGATTGGCCAGCTATCCAGTCCGTTGTGATTGGCCGAATACCTCAAGCGTGTGACGGAAATGTTACGCCCCTTACCATACTGTGATGCCGTGTCCCGGCGCGATGAGACAACACCAATAAAACTCATTACAAACGAGGCACTTGTTGCATCCAGTGGGAACATAATTACTGATTATAATGACTTGTACTGTCTTTTTACGCGTTGCGTATCGCGCCGCGTAAACATAAAACCATGTCTGCATTTGTGATCGGAGAAACAACAAATAACAAGCGCTACTCTACACTAGTGCCGTGTCCGATACATCTGACGATACAAGTATCGATACAACTGGCCCTGTATCGATATCGTGGCACGTGCGCTGCAGTGGACCGCGCTTAATTTGAATACAAGAACACAAAACGGAGTAGAAAAGTGCAAAGTTTCTAAAAAAATATGAATAGAGTAGGGCTGCACAATAAATCGCATGCGATATTTAATGTGCATCTTGTCAGAAAGCCTGGTTCTGTAATCAGCGGTAAATCTCCATCACGTGCGTGCTTTCACATTGAGCAGCATTAAATAAAAA
>NW_015552262.1:186052-193393 GCF_001515605.1 Sinocyclocheilus anshuiensis | reverse complement strand
ATTTACCGCTGATTACAGAACCGGCTTTACTGATAAGATGCGCGTTAAATATCGCATGCGATTCATCGTGCAGCCCTAGAATAGAGCATAATATATAGCCTACAAGGTTTAATCTGGCCGCAGAGGAACACAACTGGGGTTGCCTGATATAAAGAGACGTAATCCCCGAAACAGAGCTTCCCACTTGCGCAATATGGAAATATCTGCTAAGTGTGCTACTTATCTTTGTCATTCATGAGAGAGAGAGAGAGGCTGTGTATGTATGAATTACCACCGTTTTGCCGCGTTTCTCTATTAACCGTGAAGCTGTGGCTTTAATTGCTTTAGAAACGATGATGTTACCAGCTTCTTGTTGAGAAAGATAATTTAACAGTGAAGCTGTGGCTTTAATTCCTTTAGAAACGATGATGTTACCAGCTTCTTGTTGAGAAAGATAATGTAGCTCTTCAGCGATTAAGCTATTTTATTGATACAATTGCGGAGCAGTGCTAAAAAGTTTGTCTGAGTGCTAAAAAGAATGTCTGTGCTCGCGCAGCATGATCTGACTAAAGGTGTGTGCGTGAGATACTGTGAGTGTGAAGACAGTGCATTAGTTTAGAACTCTTCTAATTTTTTTTTTTTTATCATAGAGAGTGTGTTAATTTGTGCAATGATAACCTACCAGCAATGTAAATGATTTTTTATAGGCTTACAGTGCTTTTGACCGTCTTTTGGTGAAAAAAACGTGCCAAAAGTGTAAGCGCGGAAAAATGGAAGTCAGAAGCATGCAGATCATATTTATTTTGCGTTAGCATGAAGCTGCAGTTTCACAATACATGAATTACACTTACGAGTAACAGTAAAATGCTGCAAACAATTTTTTCTTGCGCTTGAAACGCGATTTACACCTTTACAAAGCTTCTCTTGCGCATGCAAATTTAATTTACGCTTACAGTCTTATGTACACTTCCACAACTCTTACCCTGCGTATGCAAATCTTTTTGACGTCATTTTACCTTCATAGTTACGCCTTCTTTCTTTGCGTGAACATTTGGGTGGTGTTATGCAAATCTTCCCACATCGTGACGTAGACATGTGGGGGCGTGTTTAAACGAGGCGTTTTAGGAGGGCGTGGACGAGTCTTAACTTTTATAAAGAATATCTCTTTGGGTTTGAGACTTTAGTCTTTGCAACTTTAGGGATCTTATCTATGCATGAACAGCTTGTAACACTCCAAAGAGAAAGGAAAAGTTGAAAATGCATCATATGACCCCTTTAACAGTCAGCTCTTTATGAGATGTAATTCACTAAAATTCAGTTCTCCTCCATCTGATCTGCAGAGTCAGAATGCCAGCAAGTCTGAGGATCAGAGTGAGCTGGTCTCTCGTCTGAAGAGTCTGGAACTGGACAACAAGAATCTGCACAAAGGTACATATGAGAAGAGACACATGTGATGGCTGTTCCAAAATCAAACGAGTTGCCTACCTAGACAGCAATTTCCCAGTTTTTGATTTGAAGACACTTGTCAGTGAAATAAGCCACAATGAATGATGGCGATTCAATGTGGCCGTGTCCATAAATGCAGCACAGTTGAGAAATGTTTAACTTATGTATTATGTTCCATTTGTGATCAGATGTTCAAAAGTTGTGCCAGGTTCCCACAGGAAAAAAGTTTTCCAGGCTTAGAAAATTCATGGAAATTTCTTTTATGAGTATATTTTTGTTTGTAGTTATGCTCAGCTCTACAATATTTTGTCTGCTAGAAAACTTGAAAAAGTACAGACGATATGGAAATTTGCTGGTCTGAAGGTGTGGAAACCAGTGTTATTTTATTAAATTTTTTATATGGTATTGTAGTGTTTATTAATATTTTGAGTGAGGGTTATTATAGTTAACTAAAGCTATGAGAAATATTTTTGTTATTTGAAATAAATGTTAACTGAAATAAAATAAAATATTATAAAAAAAAATAATATTTCAGTTAGTTGCCTAGGTAAAATTTTTTCATTTTCATTTAGCTTTAACTTTATGTAATAAAACAAAATTGAAAATAAAATTCATAAAATCTATATAGGCATATAAAAAATAAAGAACTAAATTATTAGAACTCTAAAATTGAAATTGAATAAAGACTATAGTATCTCAATACTAAAATAATACAATTTTAAATGGATTTTTTAATATATTTTCAGTATTAAAGTTTTAGTGATTTTTGATGTTTGTTTTTGAACTTTCCCCCCAAACTTTAAATTGTATTTATTTATTTATTATTATTTATTTATTTATTTTTATTTTTTGGCAGCACGCTAGAGTTTGAAACGGACCCAGAGATTGACTGAGTTTTGGCTGAATATCCAGTTTGTGTTACTTGATTGTGTTGAAGCTGCTCATGATCAGTGTGAGATTAATAGAGCTGTTGCTTTTCCAGTGGTGGATGATTTGAGAGCAGTGCTGTCCAAACTGGAGTCCAGAATGGCTGTGCTGGAGAAGAGCCAAGCGCCGGCTGCAAAGACCGTTACTGTCACCAAGGTAGATGTGAAATCCTGCCCTCATAAAGTCGACGTTTGTGCATTAAACAAATTCAGTCATTCATAACCTGCATATTGTTTTATCTGAAGGCTGCTCCTGTCCAGAAGCCTAAGGTTGAGGAACATAATGGTGCAGACGATGACGACGACGACATTGACCTCTTTGGCAGTGATGAGGAAGATGAGGAGGCAGAGCGTATCAAAGCAGAGAGGGTGAAGGAATATGCCCAGAGGAAGTCCAAAAAACCAGCCCTCATCGCCAAATCCTCCATCCTGCTGGACGTCAAACCTGTACGAGACCTTAAGCACCCACAATCTTTAAAGTGTGAAGTATAATTCCTCAGTTTCAAGTATATGGTTTTTCATTGATCAGTGGGACGACGAGACCGTTATGTCCAAGCTGGAAGAGTGTGTGCGCTCCATACAGATGGACGGCCTTTTGTGGGGAGCTTCTAAACTGGTTCCTGTCGGCTACGGCATCAAAAAGCTGCAGATCAACTGTGTCGTAGAAGACGATAAAGTGGGAACAGACATTCTGGAAGAGGAGATCACCAAATTTGAGGACTACGTAAGTGCAGTATATTTTTTGCTAAATCTGAGAATAAGATCAGGTCACGTTTCTCCCCACAATCAAAAGAAAATGTTTATTTTGTATAAAGAAAATTAAATATCTTAAAGTATTAAGGCCTTTTTTTTTTTTTTTTGCTTTGTTTACATTTTCTCTTCCAGTTTCCATTAATGTGTCCAGACATTGTACTTTTGCATTAGATCATAATTACTTTAATCATGAAAATAAAGAAATAGCTTAAAATAATTAAATTATAATAAAAAATATACTATTGCAATAAAAAATAAAACATTGGTCTTAAATATAGGCTTTATTTGTGCGTTATATACAGTACATTTAAAAGCAAAATCTGTATATTTATATTGTATATCAGTAATATTGTAAATATATCAGTAAAACACAAATATTTAATAATGTATAAACTTGAAAAATTTATTTATTGCATAATGGTAATTTTTATAAAATAGAGGATAAATTATGAGGGCAAATGAACAGTTGCTATGAAAATAAAGAAATAAAACAATTATATACATTTATATTAAATTGTATTATATAAATTAAAGTTATTTTATAATAGTTTTAAAAAGTTATTTTATAGTGTATTACAATTATTTTATATTGCAGTAAAATACTGATTTTATAATGATGTATTAATATTTGCAAATGTGTGTTTTTGTTGCATTACAGTACTACAGTAACTGTAATAAAATAATAAAAAATTATTAAATAAAATAACTTGTAATGAAAATAAAGAAATAATTTAAATTATATTACATTTGGTAAATTTATGAAAATGATCACAATGACAAAAAATACATATATTGGTCTTCATTTATTTACAATGTACCTTTTAAAATACAATTATTTCTTTATCATGGTTAGGTGAAATCCGAATAGTCAAGTTCTCGTTTTATTTATTTATTTTTTTTTTTTGAGATGCACACTTTGATTACATTATAAACTGTTAGGACAAATATTCAAGGTTTTATTGACCAATACTCCATTTGTTCCTCATTATGTTGTAGGTCCAGAGTGTTGACATTGCTGCCTTTAACAAGATCTGAGCCTCTCACCTCCATCTCCATTTCACACTGGGTTACTGCTGCTTTTATATCACAGTTACCAATAAACTGTTCAGCCACGTGAACCAACTCACTATGTTCACTGTCTTTATTTGTATGCTCTTTATTCATGTCCTGGTTTCACAAGTTTCTATTATATTGTCATTTTTTATTTAAATGGTAAGTTCACTCAAAAATGAAAATGGTCATTCCAACAAAAAGATATATTGAGGTCAGAGCGCTACTTTTCACAATGTTGCATGGACTCTACAACAACAAGCCACAGGAGAAAAACACAAATGCAACAAGAAGGTGAGCGAATGACGTGCTTTTAATTTTTGGGTGAACTATCCATTGAAACAAAATGAGAGCACAGAATGCGTAACTAAGCTGAAAAGCTTAAAGTTCGACAGAGTTTTAAAGTAGATCCAAGTCCAACCCAGAATCCAGGATAGAGAGGCTGAGTGAAAGTGGTTTGCTCTCGATGCAGCAAAGTCATGGTATCTTCTGCCAGAGAAATGCAATAAAACGTTCCAGCTCTGTGATCGAGATACACGCAGACTCTGTGTGGCATTGGAGTGTGTATTTCAACACTAAACTTATTGTGCCGGAACAAACAAAGAGAATCTGAGAAATCGAAGCTCCACGATTTTGAGTTGCATCCCAGTTTTTGGTCTATATTCTCTCCAGTTCTGTAGGAAACGGCAATAGAAACTCCTTCACCGCCTCCCCACTCCACCTCCCAATATCCACGTCAAGAGAGGCCTTCGGTGCACAAGACTTGAGCCCAGCTGATGAAGCGCTCTGGGTGATCGGGGTACGGCTGCGGCTCGTGGACGGTCGTGACTTCTGCAAGGTCTCCGGAAAGACGGAGGAAAGAGTTGGCAGTGTTTGGGTCTAACGTCAAATCACAGCAGTCTGAAAGAGATAAGATACTTACTAAGATGTATCTTTAAGGCAAGTCATTTCACTTGGTCTTTGAAACGCCTTTCTGCCAACAAAATTTCAGTCATGCAAATACAGCTCCTATCTCTTTAAATGAAGAAACGTTAAATTCTCCAAAGCTGCTCACCAAGTTTTCGATTAAATTTCATATTTTAAAACACCAATGACATCTGACAACAGCTGTCTTGTAAAATTAGTTTCTTATGCTCGAATAGCATTAAAAAAAAAAAATCAGCTTTTTTCAGAGTAGACAGCCAATGCATGCGTCTCAGAACACAGCCTGTTTCTATAGCAACCGGAGCTTCTATGTTTCTGCCATGGAATAAAAAATTTAAAAATAACTTTATCTCCGTTCTGACTTTTCTTCTCAGAATTGAGTTTATATCGCAATTTTCGAGTTATAAACTCGCAATTGTGAGTTAACAGAATTGTCAGAATTGCGAGACGAACTCAGAATTGTAAGATAAAAAATAAAAAATTGTGAGTTTACATCTCGCAGTCCTGAATTGACCAAAAATGAACTCTGAACTCACACTGTAAGAAGTCTCCTCTGGTCCTCGGCTCAGTCTGTTGTAAATGTCTATGGACTGGAAAAGGTCAGTGAGGAGATTACATCAGAAGAGTTTTGGTTTACACCGGTAAACATGGATGAGTTGATGCGGTTTGGTGACTCACTTGCTGGGAGGGATGTGAGTGTCTGTACCTGTATCAGTGTTCAACGGACAGCTCAGGGAGTTTTCAGCTGACTGATTGTGCTCTTCATCAACTGTAAATATAAGGGTATCCGCTGTCAACAGCCAGTTGTGCATCAGCCGCTGATGTTTATATGATTCTAAGCAAGTGTCGGCTGTGGAGGACTAGGAATGTCACTTAAAAACGAAGGAATCAATTTAATTTCATTTGGAGATGTACATTTTAATAATGCATAAATTAATGTGCTATATTTTTACACTATAATAATTCATTAATATTTTGTGTTTTGACGGTACTAAACATTATTTTTCTCAAATGTATTTATTACATCTAAAATTTATTTATTTCCATTATTATTTCCAGAATTTTTTTTTGCATTCATGCAATATTTAGGTTAGAAATAGAGCAAATGTGTTTAAAATACTATGAACGGAGGCTATCCACCTTATTTAGCAAAGCTATTTTCTGTGAATGTGCGGGACTTCCGATTGATTAGCCTCTGATGCAGGGTTGCCAGATTTTCACAACAAAACCCGCCCAATTGCTACTCAAAACTAGCCCAATGGCATTTCGAGGGGGGCTCCCCGTTAAAAATCGCGTTCAGGGGTAAAATACACATTTTTAGCGGGGTTCCCCTGGTAAAATTCGCACTCCATGGTCTAAATATCACGTTATCGGTAACCTGCGGTCATGAAAAACAACCCGCGGCAGCAGTGATAAAGTAGCCCTTGGAGCTCTTTCACCTCCAGATGCTTCCTTTCGACGGAGCGCAGCAGTCTGATGAAGATCTTTTCGCTGTCATCCTCAACCGCTTGTGCTGAGCGCTAAAGCAGTGACAGAAAGGACTTTTTTTTGTTTTGTTTTCAGTTACGGGTCACACTCGTACTGTTCGCCACTCTAAAAAGACTGAATATGGCATAAATTAATGTGCTATATTTTTACACTATAATAATTCATTAATATTTTGTGTTTTGACGGTACTAAACATTATTTATCTCAAATGTAGTTATTACATCTAAAATTTATTTATTTCCATTATTATTTCCAGAATTTTTTTTAGCATTCATGCAATATTTAGGTTAGAAATAGAGCAAATGTATTTAAAATACGATGAACGGAGGCTATCCACCTTATTTAGCAAAGCTATTTTCTGTGAATCGGAGTTCTTATTATTATAATTTTCATTCTCGTTCACGGGAGTGACAATCACGCAGTGTGAATTATCAAAGACGCGATCTGAGGGAATCGCCGACACAATCACGCTGTGTGAAATGAGTTCTGACTGAAAAACACATGGGAGATGACCTACAGCCAATGAGAGACCAAGATACAGGGCAGCGGGAAGTTCGGGGAGGAGTTATATGAAACGTAGTTTGCGGACCAGTGTTGCCAAATCCTCGATTGCCGCCAGTTGTTTTTTATGTCAGCAGGTTGAAGCGACCCCAATAACGTGATATTTAGGCCCTGGAATGTGAATACCAGGAGAACCCTGCCAAAAAATGTGTATTTTACCCCCCAAATGTGATTTTTACTGGGGGACCCCCTCGAAAGCAATTGGGCTATTTTC
>NW_015552262.1:177383-186021 GCF_001515605.1 Sinocyclocheilus anshuiensis | reverse complement strand
ATCAGCGATTCTTCCTATTGTGAAGTCATGCAGTGTGAAACCCCGTGTCGCCGATACATCGTGCAATGTGAACACAGCAGCAACTGAATGCTACCCCAGATAGTTACGCAGTGTGAAAACAACGGCGATCAAACGAGTTTGAAAATCGTGCAGTGTGAACTCTGCATAAGTCTGTTTGCAAAAACTAGTTTGTGATTCGGTTTGATTAATTCAAAAACGTTCTCTCACACAAAGAATCGTTTGCAGCGGTTTCTCACACCGTAACGGGTTACTTGATACAACAGAAAACAAAAATGGCGCTGGATGAGGTGATATTTATCTACAGTGCACTGTAAGACACAAAACTTAAAAATGTCTTTATTGTTCGGGTGTAACGGCAATTTATATGTATCCAAATTTATATATATATATATATATATATATACAAAACTGAATATCAAAATAACTTTTTGATTAAGTAAATTAATTATTGCATTTTATTAGGCTTTGCTTTTGGATATGTATTTATACATGATCAATAACTACTTTTTGCCGCAGTTTTGATAAAATGCTGATTTGATGTGTAAATTTGCGAAAGTTTACTCCGTGTTACAGTCACACCAGTTATTTTGCACTCTTGATGTTTTAGAGTTCAACCCCTTCATAGCTGTGTGCTTTTTTCCTTGCATCATGGCTGATTTTTAGATTGTACAAATATGCTCACTTTTTGTATTTTTCATATTTCCCATTCATGGTGGTCATTTTATACCGTGATCAGTACAAATGTGACTTCTTTTTTTTTAAAGACTATTTAGCCTATTCCGGTCATGTACAATAGTTTTTTTGTGCTCGCGTAGCAAAGTTTTATACTATTCTGTTGAAGTAAAAATTAAAGACGCTACATTTTTCAGTCTAACACCAGAAAGTTAGCAAAGCAGAATCACAGATGTGTTCCACCCAAAAAAATAAGAAATCTGTCATTTATTTCAACTCATTTCATGATGCTTTCTACACAGTGACAGTAGACCTACCTTGACGTATTTTACAATGTCTCTGAGTTCCTTTTCTCGTTCCTTACACCTCAGTTTTGACTTTTTCCACGCTTCCTCAAGATGTTTCTGTTTGAAAACCATGCATGTGAGAATTTCTACTTTGTTCAATTCACAGATTTCTCTACAGTATTCGTTACCTGTATTTCCATCCTCTCCTCCATCACTGACACCACGCTGTGCCCCTTGTGTCCATCTTTGAAGCACAAACTACAAATGCTTTGTTGGTCTGTGCGACAGTAAACATCCCGCAATTTATTGTGACATGAACAGATTCTTTTCTGCAGTTGTTTTGTAACTTCAGTAAGCGGATGCATCCTGCCACGATTCCTTTCATTGTGGGTTTTCAGGTGCATCTCACAGTAAAACATCTGACATTTCATACAGAACCTAACAGCTCGATGTTTCTTCCCGTTGCAAACGTCACATTCGACATCTGCTGCTTTCCCACCAGCATCTTGAATGCCGGTTCTCCTCAGTTTCTCCACGATATCAGCCAGTATGGTGTTTCTAGACAGCGCAGGTCTGGGGCTAAAGGTGCGTCTGCACTGAGGGCAGCTGAATTCCGCTTTCAATTCACATTTCCTCCAGTAACCTTTAATGCACTCCATGCAATAACTGTGTCCGCAAGGAATCGTGACTGGCTCCCACAGCACTTCCAAGCACACTGAGCAACAGAACTGGTCCTTATCCACCGAGATATTCGTTCCTGCCATTTTCTCCTACGTGTTTGGTTAGAGGAGAGGGAAATGAAAGGTGGTCACCCAAGGCAGGTTCGGCAGGACAGAGAGAACCACACAATAGTGTTTGTGTATAAACTGGGAGTGGCCATAATGCAGGTACAGTAGAAGCTTATCGGGTTTCAGGCCGAAACAGCCTGGAGCAGCCAATCACAAACAAGAACAGGAGGTCACTTCTTTGCTTTTATGCAAATAATGTATGTTGCATGTAAAGCAAGATCACGCACCTGCTACTTCCTACATGATATGTGATCTGCTCCATCATTTTGAGAAACACATTGTGAGTTTTAAGCACTAAAAGAACAAGGTAAGTCTCTGCTTTCAATTGCTATTGTTTCTCATTATTTAAACATTTTATATTCATATGGCAGGCTTTTTAGACTGCAAATGTGACTTATTTTAAGACCATTTTGCCTATTCCAGTCATGTCCCATATTTGTTTTGTGTTCACATAGCAAGTGCCACGAAAGTCACGAAGTTTCATTTATTATCTATTCATAGGCACAATATGTAATTTTCGCCGCTAGAGGGCGCGTATTCAACGCTTCCGGTGCTTCCGGTTGTGTGTATGTGGGGTAAAGCAGCGGAGCTTTTATTATGCCACAGTCGAGCGCTTCCGCTGCTTCCGGTCGTGCGTATGTGGGGTAAAGCAGCGCTGTTTTATCATACTAGATACATTTGAAAGTTCTGTTATTATGCTACTCTGTGCGGTCGTCACCGGTCTATTAAAACGCACAACATATTAAAGCGTCTTTGGTGTTTCCATGTTTTCTACAAATCAAAAAAACAGAAATCGAGGGGTTATGACGTCATTGGCAGGCGACACTATGGACACGGTCCGCGTTACTAGTTAAAACTGCTTATTTCTCTGGATTTAAACATTCTTCGAAACATTTGGGATAATGTAAGTACACAAGTCAGCAAAATATATAACACTGTTCTAATGGTTTTTGGATATTTTGATAAAAAAATCTTACATATTGTGCCTTTAAGACATTACGATGTAAAAAGTCTATATGAAGACGAATAGAAGAATATGAAATGAAAAGTCTAAATTATGAGACGCCGTCATAATTATGAGATAAAAAGTCCAAATATGAGATACTAAGTCAAAATGACTGTATGAGATAAAAAGTCAAACTTCACGTCTGCATATATGTAGATGAAAATATTAGATAGTAAGTCAATTATTTAATAAAAAGTGCTTTCTTGGTTGTACAGCAAATAAAAACATATTTTTATATTAAATGATGCGTAAACATGTATCTTATAGTTCAGTAAGTGAGTCATATGTTGATTCAGTAGCTGTTCTGATGAGTTGCGTGAGTTCATTCGGTGAAGGATTCGTGAGATTGATTCAAATTGTTAAATCCTTTGTGAGTTTGTGAATCTTTTTCAATGATTAATCAGAAGAGTATTTTTTTTAAGATTGAGGCCACAGGTCATATCGCATGGTAACTCTTAATAAACTTCTACTGTGTTTGTTCTTCACAGCACTTAATTGGTTTTTAATGGCATGAAGGCCAGCTTCACAACTTTAGATTTGTCCCCAAAACTTCAAGCATTTAAACATAAGTATTATGTATAAGTTGAGTAAATAAAGTTTGACGTTTTACATCTATACAGAGATGACTGCCATGTTTTACATATTAGTTTACTAAACCGTTTTGTTTACTCTAAAGCAACTATAAATATCACATGACTGATTATACAACCCACACTCAGAATTACAGGCAGAGTATTTATTTTTCCTGTGCAGATTGATTTTGCCTTTCATGAGGATTTTATGCAAATCTGTGCTGATCCAGATAATTGTTTCTGGGAAATTCTTTTTAGTTGCTCAAATAATCAGGAACATATGGACACCCAATTCTGCCACAAAACGAAAAAAAAAATGCTTTAATAATCATGATGATGAAAAGCTGAAATGACAAAAAGTTATATTTGTCAAAAATATGACACATAATTATGAGATAAAGTCCAAATTGAGAGTCAGCTCTTCAGACATAAAAAGTAAAAGTTATAATTATAAAGTCAATATGTAAATATTCAATACTAAGTAAATTCTGAAATTCTAAAGTCATAATTGTGAGATAAAAAGTCAAAATTGTGACAAGTTATAATTGACAAATCATGAAATACTAAGTCATAATTATGAGACAGTCAAAATCATGACAATTATAATTACGGCAATTCTAAATATAAGATACAGTTGAATAATTATGAGATAAAAAGTTTTAAAATGTAATAGTTAATGTTTTATGTGTAATTATGATTTTTTTTTAATCATACCTTCAACTTATAATTATCAAGACTTTTTATGTGCCAGAAATGGGCTTCCAAAATAAAGAGATGTTAAAAACTATTATTGACATTGTCTCGGGTTCAATTGTCACACTTTAAAGGAAAACACACACGATTCAATCTTTTTTTTTTTTTTTTTTGGCGACAGTAAATTACCAGAGCCTTTCATGATATGAAAAATAAGTATTTAACATCCTATTTTTAAAAATTCTTGCCATTTAAACAATGTTTAATACACACAAATACATTTCAAACATCCAGTATAAAGCTAAAATGAACATCTGTGAATAGATAGACAGCATCAGTGAATAAATCATTAGTATAATTTACACCAGTATAACACTATATAATGTGTATAATTATTTTTAAAAGTTTTGATCACACAATATTGCAACTTTCACTCCAAACACATCTGTAATTGTAAAATATACAGATTAACATAAGTTTAAAGTTAATACCATTGAGACTTGGACAGTAGACAAACGCATCTGCATTTACATTTAGGTCTTATTTAGTAAGAGTTTGTGGTTAATATAGCTTTACTTTTTTTTTGAAAATGTACATGCTCCAAAAAACTACCACAAACTGACTTTGGCCTCTTGACTGAGTTCTGATCAGGCGTTTCTCAGGCCGTTCTTAAGGCTATCTTCGTCTCCTATGTGGCTGCAGTCTCTGACGAGGACCTGCTGTTCTGGATCCTGAAGAGCACAGATGTATGCAAAAACAAAGGGCTCAGAGATGGTCAACATTCTACACTAAATTACAAGTACATTGTCTGCTATATTTACAGATATTTCATTTGACCCTAAAACACTACACAATGCATTAAAATTATTATTATTATTTTTTAAAATACACCTGTAAAAAATCAATATGGAAAATTCATTAATATTAACAGAACCGTGGGCCGTATTTTTACTGACTTTTTTTTTTTTAAAGTGTACAATAAAAGCTTTTCCTGATACTCACCAAAAGACGAGAATGGAAACACACTAATTGTCGGGACGCTAATGGTAAAAGGACTCTGTACAAAGACCGGTGCTGAAGCTATGAAATAAACAATTAATCCTATTAGCACTGCAAGCTTCTTCACATGTAATTGAAAAAAAAAATAAATGAAGTATTAACATTTTATTAGATTAAAATGAAATATCATGTACATATTTTGAGTATAAGACTTATACTTGTTCCAAACTTAGTGAGCATTTTAAGCAACATACTGCACACTACTGTTCAAAAGTTTAGGCTTATATAATAAAAAAAAATCCATACTTTCATCCCGCAAAGATACTTTAAACTGATACAAAAAAATTTGAAAAGCCTTTTACATTGGTACAAAAATATATTTTTAAATAATTGTTCTTAAGCGCTTTCTATTTCTCAAAGAATCCTGAAAAAATGTGAAGCAGCACAATTGTTTTCAACATTGATAATAATCAGAAATGTTTCTTGAGCAGCAAATCATCATATTAGAATGATTTCTGAAGGATCATGTGACACTGAAGACTGGAGTAATGATGCTGAAAATTCAGCTTTGATCACAGGAATAAATTACATTTTAAAATATATTAAAGCAGAAAACAGTTATTTTAAATTGCAATAATGTTTCACAAAATTACCAGTTTTACTGTATTTTCGATCAAATAAATGCAGCCTTGGTGAGCAAAATAGACTTATTTGAAAAACTTTAAAAAAAATTACAGACCCAAAACATTTGAACGGTAATGTACCGTAAGTGCGCTCGAGATTAAATGGCTCCAGAATGTAGGCAATTATGACACCTTGTTTTGGTGAACTAAAACAGCATCACAAATATAAAAAAACTAAGACAATAATGGCTCTTTTAAGAACTGATCGCTGAAAGGTTCTTCGTGGAACCAAAAATGGTGGTTCAAAAATGCTCCCTAGGTTTGTACATGCAAGACTTAATTTAATGCATTTTTAATTGGATGGACTCCTACCTGCATTAGAATCTGAATCTGTCTTTGGTTTGGTGCTCTGAATAATAGTAACGTCATTCACTGCAAACCAGAACGGGACGGTTAGACCAAGTACTCCGAGTGATTTCACAATACAATGAAATACTGACTTAGTCCTTAATGGCTTGAAAAGTCTCAGAATGCAAGTCTGTTCACCTTTCTCTGAGATATTGACCAATGCTCCCTGGCAGACGTCCTCGAGGAGAGCCTGGAACTCTGTTAGTGCCGTCATCATGCTCCCAAAGTTTGGGTCAGAGGTAATGTTTGGCAAGTCAACAGCCACAGGCTGAGCACACAGAGACCTGCAGTTCTGAACAAGACAGAATTATCAAATGGCAAGTATGTTAGCTGTAGGCAGTGGTCTGACTTGAAACTTTAATCAATCAAAAACGGTATGCAACTCCTGATACTGGTTTCAGTTCACAAAGGCAGAGTAAAACACAAACTGCTGCAATCTCATTTCCGAGTCTCTCTTGGAGTCCTTTGATGTTTTGAATCAAAGTTCACCGTGTGAAACTCAATAAAGAGCAGGATGACCAAACGGTCCAAAGGACAAATGTGGGTTCAGATCTCAGGTCTGCTAAAAGCCTTTCTTTAGCATACGCTCACATCTGTAGGAAAAATGTAGGTCAAATGTGACCAATACTCAATACAATAAGCAAAGGAGCTTGTTCCTGCCATGGAGTTTATATATTGCAATCCATCTTTTCCTTAGAATTGCAAGCTCATAACACACAATTCAGACTTTATTTCTTGCCAATCTGAGTTTATAACTTGCAATTTTAAGTTAACATCTTGTAGTTCGGAGTTCAAAACACACAACTCTGACTTTATTCCTTGAAATTCTGAGTTAATATCTCACAATGTTGTGGTAATATCTTACAGTTCAGACTTTTTTCCTGACAATTATGAGTTCATAATTCACAATTCTGACTTTGTCTCTTAATTCTGAGTTTAAATCTCACAATATTGAGTCATATCTCGCAATTCAGACTTTTTTTCTCGGAATTGTGAGTTTATAACACACAATTCAGACTTTATTTCTTGCAAATCTAAGTTTATAACTTGCAACTTTGATTTAACATCTTGTAGTTCAGAGTTTTTTTTTTTTTCATTTTGTGTTTAAAACACATAATGGCTTTATTTCTTGATGCACAAAAGAAAAAGATCTTTTTGTAAAACACAAAAGATGATATTTTGCTAAATTTCTGCACTGATTTTTTATATCAAGAAAGCATATAGCAGTATAGTAACAGTGATAGAAAAATATTTTTTTGTTATTATTATTAATATTATTGCAAAAACATAAAAAAAAACTCAGAAATGAAAGAAAAAACAATTCTGATTTTATTTCTTGCGATTCTGAGTTTATATTTCGCAATTTTGAGTTATATCTCACAATTTAGATTTTTTTTCTCAAAATTGTGAATTTATATCACACAATTTTGACTATTTTTTACATTTCTGAGCTTTTTATGTTTATGCAATAATATTAATAATAATAATAATAATAACAACAAAAATATATTTTTGTCTCATTTTTTCTTTCTGGTTGCTATATGCTTTCTTGATCTAAAAAAAGCAGTGCAGAAATTTGGCAAAATATCTTTTGTGTTTTACAAAAAGATCGCTTTCTTTTGTGCATCAAGTAATAAAGTCATACAGGTTTGAAACAACATGAAGGTGAGGAAATATTGACACTTTTCATCTTTTGGTGAACTATTACTACAAACGTGGAAACTGAACTCTCAATAAAATTTTACAATGGAGTGAATGCTTCTTAGTGGTCAAAGATATGGGCTGCTCGCCAAAACACTGATTATATTCAAACCACAGAAAATGTGCTTCATAAACTAATCACCACTGTGTCCTTAATCAAGGCACTTAACCTCAGGATACTCCAGAGACAAGCAATTTGTGAACGACCAGCGGCATTACCTGAAGGAAGGCGATATGGTCCTCGGTCTGCGAGAGCTCTCCTAATTCAGCGTGTCTTTTCTTCAGCTCTGTTATCTCCTGCTCCAGTTGTTGAAGGAGTGCTTCAGCTTGGCTCACTGCCGCCCTCTCCTGACCCCGGATCAGCTCCGTCACTTCAGCGCGCCGGCGCTCAATGGAGCACACCAGCTCTGTGAAGATGCGCTCGCTCTCCTCGAGGGCCGTCTGTGCGGAGAGCTGAGAGGAGACAAAAGCGGAATGATAAAGCATGACTTCGGCTTTGAAGAGGTCATGCAGTGGAAAACAGGATTTTGATTGCTCTTTTGAAGTAGGAGTTTGATGTACTATGCAGATGTGCTCAAACTTTCAGAACTCAATCCAAGCAGAGCATTCACTGAAACTAAAGTGCAAAAACAGCTATAGCCCAATTTCAGTGTTTGCAAACGGTGATGACATTTTTTGTGGGCGGAGCCTATCTGGTGGCAGAAAATGACCGTTTTAACGCAGCAGTCTATTCAAGCCATGGAATAAAATAATAAAAATGTCATTTTGAGTTTATATTTCAAAATTTTGACTTTTTTCTTGCAATTCCGAGATTATATCTCACAATTCTGGTAAGAAAAATCAACTCGTCATTCTTTCTTTTTTTTTT
>NW_015552262.1:169120-177259 GCF_001515605.1 Sinocyclocheilus anshuiensis | reverse complement strand
GGTAAGAAAAATCAGCTCGTCATTCTTTCTTTTTTTTTTGTTTATAATCCCACACTTCTGGCTTTTTTTCCTCAGAACTGACAAACTCGCAATTGTTGACTTGAATAAAGTTATAAAGTCTGAACTAGGCGATATAAACTTGCATTGGCAAGAAAAAAAGTCAGAATTGTGAGATAAAATAGGTAAATGTTATGTAAAATGTTATAGGTTTAAATAGTATTTCATGCATGTATTTCAACTGCAGGGCTAATACAATATGTCCCCTATATGAATATTATATAGACCTATTGTTTAAATCAAATGTATGCTTTAAAAGTAGGGTAATCATAGCAGGTTTCATCCATAGTCTGTCCATTTAAACGTCTGCGTTTAGCTTCAAATGGCATCTTTGACGACAGTGTTATATAAAAATTATTTGCATTCCGATTCTGATATCCAAAGGCACAACAATACATTTTATCTCTTATTCCATGGATTTTACCCGTTTCCCTCCACTTGTTCCCAGTGTTTTCTGCCACCACTATGCACTTTGACGTAACTGCGACGTCTACTCCAAATTGGTCTATTCAGAAATCTTTATACAGCCTTAGCCTTGAGATCATGCTGTATAACTGAGACCTTGGTCAGGGACATAGTCAAAGATGGAACAAATTTGTACGATACTTGCATAGGATTTTGAACGTATTATTTGATTTAAAATGTAAATGGGTCATTTTATTTGACATTTTGTGTATTCGTGCTTTTGGAAAAAATAAACCTATTAAAAACAAGGTGAAGAAGTCAGCCTAATCTAGGTCTAGGAGATGTGGTTTTGGCGTAGGTCTTGACTGCAAAGGTCAATTACATATAAACGTGACAAGGACTTTGGTTATCTTATAGAAATTTATTTTAAATTTTAAAAAAGTTTTTTTTTTTTTTACTTTAAACGTTGGTTATTTTATTGAAGATGGCCTATTTTATTCGAGATATTGGCAGCTGTGATTTCAATTATTAGCAAGAGTTTTAAAAGAGAAAAGTGAAAAAAGAAATGTGTGCACCTTTTGTGAAAAGTAATGTTTTTTTCTAGATTTTGCTATCTTTTTATCATATACATGTTCACATTTATTTGATTAAAAAGTTAATCCTGTTAAATATTATTACGATTTAAAATAACTGTTTTCTACTGTAATATATGTTAAAATGTAATTTATTCCTGTGATGCAAAGCTGAATTTTCAGCATCATTACTCCAGTCTTCAGTGTCACATGATCCTTCAGAAATCATTCTAATATGCTGATTTGGTGCTCAAGAAAGCTTATTATTTATATTTTTGTGGAAATCATGATACATTTTTTCAGGATTCTTTGATGAACAGAAAGTTCAAAGAACACCATTTATTTGAAATACAAATCTTTTGTAACATTATAGATGTCAATTTAATGGATTCTTGGTAAATAAAAGTATTAATTTGTTTAAAAAACAAAAAGAAATATATTGCAATAGAAATATAATTTAACATGTAAAATGAACTAGGCAGCTGTGGTTTTTGCCCCCAATAAATAAGCTATTATTGAAAAGCTAAAGGTTTACAAGATTTGATACTGACCGACCTTGTTCTAAACTTCAGAACAAGGAAACACACACACACACACACACACACACACACACACACACACACACACACACACACACACACACACACACACACACACACACACACACACACACACACACACACACACACACACACACACACACACACTCACAGTGAGCATCTGTGTAGCCTCTCTCAGGTCGGCCAGCTCCTTCTCTTTCTCCTGAATCCTCTGCTGGGAAATCCTCTGCATCTCCACCAGAGCATTCTGGGAAGACAAACACCGGGTTACATAACATGCCATATTTCTACTGACTCTCACACAACACACAATCTAGAAACGGTCTACAACATTACCTTTTTCTCATTCATTACTGTTGTAGCTAGAGCAGTGTCATGTCCTTTGTGTTCGTCCGTTAAACAAAGATAACAAATACACTGCTGATCTGTGCGGCAAAACACCTCCAGGAGTTTCTCATGGTGAGAGCAGAGCTGTTCTTGTATCTTCTTTGAAGGAGAGACCAGCCTGTGTTTCTGAAAGGCAGGAGACTCGTAGTGGGGTTGAAGGTGGGTCTCGCAGTAAGACGCCAGACAGACCAGGCAGGATTTAAAGGCTTTGTTTTTCATCCCAGAGCAAACATCACACTCCACATCCCCGGGTTCGGCTTGGGTCGGATCAGACGCTGTCGGTCCAGCATGCAGCCCTGTCTTCTTCAGTTTCTCCACCACATCTGCCAGCATTGTGTTCCTGCCCAGCACAGGTCTGGGAGTGAAGCTCTGCCTGCACTGAGGACAGCCATAAATCCCCAGACAGTCGTCCTGGTCCCAGTAGCCTTTAATGCAGCCTTTACAATAACTGTGTCCACATGGAATAGTCACAGGGTCCTTTAAGACATCCAGGCATATGGAACAGTTGAACTGGTCGTGCTCAAGGAAAACCCCAGCTTGCGCCATTTTAAAAGGATTTCTTGCCGTCCAACACAGTGGCAGAATGAAGCCCAGGCAAGCTTTGTTTATGCAGGAAGTGAGTCATGTGACCACAGAGTCTGACAGGAGGGGGAGGGGCTGAAGAGCTGCTCTGCACAACAACTGCGCATGTCAGAAAACACGGAGCTGCTTGCAGTGTTAAACTCGGTGCAGTGTTAAGTGTTCTGGCAAGAATTTGTGCAGCTCACAAAAAATGACTCTAGGTCATATGTCACCCCAAAATCAGCACATAAATAAATAATAATAAAAAGAAATAACATAAAAAAAATAAAAATGTAAATTACATTTATAAAATGTAAGTCTATATTACTTCACAAGTTAAATAAATTCAAATAAATTCAAATTAAACATATATACATAAACACATATAAATATATATATAACATTTTAATAAATTACATAATATATTAACCACACACATATACATATAATGATACAAAGTTTATAAATATTTAAATATTTTAGAAATATTTTGTCTGCTTTTAGAACCAAAGATTAAAGATTTGATATTTTCTTATTTAATATCCAGTCCACACAAAATCATAGAACTCAAAATCTATTTTAAACTAACATTTGTTTTTTACATTTTGGAAATAAATAAATAAATAAAAAAATAGCTGTAAAACGAATACAAAATATTTTGATAGTTCAAATATGTTTAGTCAGATATAACTAGGGTAAATCAGTGACACTTGTACAGAATTTGTCAGATTTTCTTGCTTACACTGAAGCTAAAGATGGAACATCTCAAATCATGCTGGAGAACATGAGCATGCCACTGATTCATACCGGGGACAAACCAAATATAATGCCCTTTTGCAATCCGTGTACATTTTTAATTCAACTTTCCAATGTAAGAGTGGGATATGTCAGTGTTTTCACACTAGATGGCAGTATTGCTGCTCTCACATGATGCATGAGCACTGTTTATAAACTAATGCTTCTAATAACTCAGAAACATACAGACATTATTTATAATGCAGTACTTTATTTTATAACGCAAGTCTTCACGTTTCATTACAGGTGCTTAAATTACTTTACATACAGACTCTTCTCAAAGAAATTATGCAAATCTCAGAAAAATGTACTTTAATAAATATATGTTCCCTTTTCATAAATAACAATAATAAAACCATTTCAGTTTTAAAGTGGAATAAATAACTACATTAACATTTCAGACCAGCACAACAAATCCAGTTTTGATATGATAAAACAACACACTTGTTCCAATTCACTGCTCAGAACTCATCTACCATGTATAATATTAAAATACTCAGTGCAAATGCCTTCGACGTGATTTTTGTTACGTTCATGTGCGTATTTGGTCATAGGAGCATTCAAAAGCCCCTAGTGTTCAAGTCAATGGAGTCAAGTTTTCAACCTTCGTTCATGCGCTCTGTTTCTCAACAGAGATTCATGCTTCTATGTTTTGTCAGTCACATTTCTTGCAGCTTCTGGAATGGACTTTCTAAGTACAATAATGATGTTGTAATACTTTGAAATAAATACATGAAGGGCTGGTGTAGTGGAGTAAACACTGAAGCTGCCAACAGCCGCAGGTTCTGGATCAGAAAACCCTTTTGTGACTTTGAAACCGACATTTAGAGATAAGTTAATGTTAGCATCACGGGAAACTTACATGCAGAAGGAAGGCTTACGGTAAGAGTCTTTGAATTTATCATTTGGTCTTGTCGTCCAGTCCACTCTCTGCTCTCAGAGCCTGACTGCTGGCAGAGATAAATCTAATCCAGTGCTGAAGATCCTCTGAGATCTCAGGGCAATCCACCTTCAAATTATAGAGACACATGGGATATATTGTATGTTAGTCCAGCAGGAACATACTTCTAAGAAAACCACGGTATTAACAATGTTACGTGTCTAACAATATGGTATTACCAAAAAGTCTTGAAATGAGTGCCATATTCATGGTAAGCCAAGGAGTGTCATGGTATTACCATGATATATGCCCAAAAAGCACAGTATTACCATGGTACTGTATGTTAGGACACACAGTGTGGGGGTTTTCAAACTGGGGTCTGGGGGCCCACAGGGGGCAGCAAAGGAGTGCGTGGAAAAATTTAGAGAAAAACTGTGAAAAAATTAATTGATTAATTAATTTTGATTGCTTCCATTGTCCTCATTTGTAAGCCGCTTTGGATAAAAGCGTCAGCTAAATGACTAAATGTAAATGTAATTAATAATACATAAGAAGAACCAGAAGAACCAAAAAATTTAACTGAAATGAATACATTTTATTAAAATAAATAAATAAATATACCCAACAGTACAGTACTACACTAGGTAGAAAAAAATAGTAATGTAATAGAAACTAGATATTTTCCAAATAATATTTTACATATATTTATAATATACATTTTTCATTGTATTAATTGGGTCTTCAGAGGGTCAAAAAATAACTACTTAATTAATTAATAATAATAGTAACAGTAATACTGCTACTAATAATAAACTAGATAAATAAGTACATATACATAATTAAATTAAATGTTAAAATAATACGCATTTAATTTAAATAAATAATACAACAAACAGTACAGTATTTTAGTGAGAAGAATATAATAATGTAGCATATTATATTTTAAATATATTTATAATATGATTTTTTCACTGTATAAATTGTGTCTTTATACATGAAAAAAATATATAACTGCCTTTTAAATTTTAGGATGAACATATTTGTGGATCCAAAAAAGTAATAAAAAATAAATAAAATTAAAAAATATAAAATGAAACAAGATAAAGAAATACATTTTATTACAATTAATAAATGAAAGCTAAGAATTTTATTATTTCAATAATTAAAAAATAAATAAATAATACATCTAATAGTACACTACTATAGTGAGTAGAAAAAAACTAGATCCAATTAGATATTTTCAAACTAATATTTTACACATTTTATTTTTAATATGAATTTTTCACAGTATAAATTGGGTTTTTATACATGAAAATATATAACTGCCTTTTAAATTTTAGAACGGGGGTCCCAGGCATGAGAATGAGAATATCTGGGGGTCCAAAAAAATCAAAAAAATAAATAATTATAATACAAATAAAAACGAAATAAATAAATACATTTGATTACAATAAATAAAATACAGGCAAAATAACATGCATTTCAAATAAAATAAATAAAAACAAACAAATATCTAACACTACAATACCATATTTTAGGAGAGGGGTCTCTTGCACAAGGATGGCGTCCATGGCTTTCAAAAGTTTCGATAAATAAATGCATACCTTCCTCTTGCAAAGGTGTTCCAAGATCTTCTGTGGATTTCCGCGAATAACATTCTGCCTGCACAGCATGACAGCAGATACGAACCCGTCTGACTTGGACACGAACCTCTGCTCCAGGTAGAAGGACTTCTCATCCCACGCCACGATCCGGGTGCGCAGCTCGAACGCCTCGCCGAGCGCCAGCGAGCGTCTGTAGCGGATGGTCGTGGCTCCGACCAGCATGGTGGCGTCGAGCGCGCGTGCGGCCAGGAAGAGCCCGTTCCGGGTGCAGTGTGCGTACCGGGCGAAGTCGCACTCGCGCAGATAGCGGGCGTTATTCATGTGACACATAAAGTCCAGATCGTGAAGGAGAACCCGTCCGTGAACCACCTGCTCGGCCAGAACATCTCGAACCGGCCCCTGGAACCAGGACTTGATCACCATCCACGAGCCTCTCAGGAAGTACCAGACGTCAAAACTGCTGAACAGAACCAGAGAGCCGGACAGAATCCACAGCAGCATGATTCTGTCACACAGTGAAGATGATTAATTATGCACATCATGAATAATTCATCACGATCACGTGGAGACACAGAACTGGGTTTATCGAGTTTCTACGGCATTAACAGCAGTGACCCGGCTACAAAACAGCGCGCAGGACATTATTGCATCTTTTTGGAAAATTATAAATGTTTATTTAAAGATCGCTGTATGTCACATCATTCATTCATATCGGAAATGAATCAAAAATCAACATTTCGATTAAATATCTGATCTCACTTATAGATCAGACAAGGCCGTGCAACGACACCTATCCCAAGTAGACCGGTTTGAGTTTTAATACATGTAAATTGATAAACGACGTGCATTTATTAGTGTTCACAATCATAATCTTGTCAAATTAGGCATTCTTGCAACTCACGCGATTGACACCCGAAAAACCGGCTTCACGCACTTCCGCAGACAGAAACTGCGCTCTGATTGGTTTAACGTGGCCACGTGACTACGTCAGCAGGCCGCCAGACGAGCGGCGTGACGTCATCATCGTTTCCAAGATAAAATATTATTTATACGTCTTTGCTGCTGCTTAGATATGTTGTAATTGTTTCAAATTCATTGGATATTCATGTTTTGAATGCCATTTAAGCAGTAACATATTATTTTGAATAGAAGTTATTAAAGAAATTGAGATATATAATTTAATCAATTTCAATCTACCTCTCAAATCTTTAGATTTGTGCATTCGGACTGTCAAAAATAAAAAGAGAAATATTTATCTCAGAATAACAGAAAATAGAATTTAAATTACACATACTGCATAAGTGACAGTTTTTTATTTTTATTTAATTTTATTATTTATTATTGTTTTGTTTCCCTTTGTAGTAGTGCTTCACACTCCAGTCCAGTCAGTGGCAGTAATACACCAGAAAATATTATTTTCTCTTTTGTTCATCCATTGTTTTTAAGAAAGTATTTCTACATATTCACAATCATAATGCAGCATGAATCATGCTTCTAGATTACAGCAGAACTCACAGTTTTATTTTGAACTGGAATATGCAAACACCCGAGACATTCATGTATGTGCATCAGTGTGTTCTTGTGTTTGTAAACCAGTGTTTGAGAGATCATTTAAGGCAGTGAGCCGTCATTCGTTCTTTTTATCATCGAGCTGACTTTCGCCCCTGAGGGCTTTACTGCTGGCTGAGATGAAATTGATCCAGTGCTGCAGGTCTTCAGGAAATTCTGGCACTTCAACCTAGAAAATCAGTTCATAAATGTCAGGCTTCAGTGTTTTGAAAAAAAAGGGAATTAATATTCGATTGGAACAACACGTAAAATGATAACATTTTTGTTGTGAACTATTATTTCTACATAAAATAATGAAAATATTAGAAAAAGCTAATAATAATATTATTATTAACTAATAGAATGTTTATATAGGGCTCTATGTTCCCTATCTGCTTATAAGAATCTTTTCAGACATAATTAATTACTTTTATTAAGCTGCATTTGGACATATATTTAGAGATTATCAAAGACAACTTCATTGAGTCTGATTTGTAGATTGTACACCAAAAAATTGCTCTGTAGTTTCACATTTTTTAAGTCGACTTATGTAAGCTCTTTTCTGCTACAGAATAAAATATTTAAGAAAGTAATTGTGACTTTTAATCTCACAATTCTGACATTTTTCTGGCAATTCTGAGAGAAAAAAAAAAATATATATATACAATCTACTGATTGGCTTCATCACTCTGTCTCTTCTCCACCAATAAGCTGGTGTGTGGTGGGCGTTCTGGCGCACTATGGCTGCCGTCGCATCATCCAGGTGGATG
>NW_015552262.1:165819-168927 GCF_001515605.1 Sinocyclocheilus anshuiensis | reverse complement strand
TTGCAAGATATAAACTCGCAATTCTGAGAACTTGCAACTGCAAAAAAAATAAATAATAAAATCAGATATCTGAGATAAAAAGAAGTTGCAATTACCATTTTTATTTTTAATTCCAGCAGGATGTAATTATTATAGCAGTATATCTTGCAATTCAGTATTGTTTCTCAGATTTGTGAATCACGCAATTCTGTGTTTATGAACAGACTTACATAGTCTTTCCGAATCATGTCCACAATTTGTTGTGTGTTTATATAGCAAGTGCCACAAATGTCAAAGGTTTCGTACCATTCCAATAAAGTTCACAAATGTAAAAATTCTAAACAGTCTACAATGACAAAACCAGGGAGTTAAAAGTGTTAGTAAATCTATCACAGCTGCTCACCTTTCTCTTGCACAGGTATTGCAGGATCTTGTCCGGACTGCTGCGCAGGACACTCTGTTTGCAGAACATAACAGCCGACACCATCCCATCTTTACGAGACACAAACCGCTGCTCCAGGTAAAATGACTTCTCATCCCAGGTAATGATTCGACTGCGAATCTCAAACGCCTCACCGACACACAGCGGCCGTCTATAGCGGATGGTAGTTGCCCCAACGACCATGGTGGCCCCTAGAGCTCTTAAAGCCTCGAATACCCCATTGCGAGTGTACAAAGAGAAACGGGCAAAGTCACACTCGCGTAGGTAGCGTGCATTGTTCATGTGGCAAAGGTCAACGTCATGGAGAACGACTCGTCCGCTAGCAATCTGCTCTGCTGTGATGTCAAATACAGGTGAGAGGAACCAGGCCCTGACCAGCACAACCACTACCCGCAAGTAATACCACACATCCAGACTGCAGAACAGGAGTAACAACACGCCCACAATCCACAGCAGTGTGTCCTCCCTGGAATATACAGAAGTAAGGTTTAAGCCAGAATGTACAAGAGATTTCTGTGGGTCTTAATTCACCCTTCAACAAATCAAGGCCTAAAGAGGTCTTAATTCAGAGCAGTTTTAAATTCATAAAGTCATGGCATTAAATGTAGCATACATTGCGAAAGAATAAATATCATCCTCAGTATTTTTTTTTACCTGGTTTCCAATACAAATATCTAAACATCCTTAAAGGAACACTCCAGTATTTTTGAAAATAGGCTCATTTTCCAACTCCCCTAGAGTTAAACAGTTGAGTTTTACCGTTTTCGAATCCATTCAGCCGATCTCCGGGTCTGGCGGTAGCACTTTTAGCTGTAGCTTAGCATAGATCATTGAATCTGATTAGACCGTTAGCATCTCGCTCAAAAATGACCAAAGAGTTTCTATATTTTTCCTATTTAAAACTTGACTCTTCTGTAGTTACATCGTGTACTAAGACCGACGGAAAATGAAAAGTTGGGATTTTCTAGGCCGATATGGCTAGGAACTATACTCTCATTCCGGCGTAATAATCAAGGAACTTTGCTGCCGTCCCACGGGTGCAGCAGGCGCAATGATATTACACAGCGCCTGAAAATAGTCCCAGCTAGGTAACTTCCAATAAGCCTATTTTCAGGCGCTGCGTAATAGTACACGATGTAACTACAGAAGAGTCAAGTTTTAAATAGGAAAAATATAGAAACTCTTTGGTCATTTTTGAGCGAGATGCTAACGGTCTAATCAGATTCAATGATTTATGCTAAGCTAAGCTAAAAGTGCTACCGCCAGACCCGGAGATCGGCTGAATGGATTCGAAAACGGTAAAACTCAACTGTTTAACTCTAGGGGAGTTGGAAAATGAGCCTATTTTCAAAAAAAGTGGAGTGTTCCTTTAAATCAAGATACATTTACTTGAGATGCAAAGTGAACATATGAAGTCTTGTTTTCTGTGAAGTGGGTTTATGCTTAAAACAAGAACAAATATCTGTCAGTGGAGTATGAAAACTTGTTTTCCCTTTGAATTAAGGAGATTGTTCGTTTTAATCCCAAACTCAAGGCTTCTTATGTCAATTTGCTTTTCAGGTAAATGTATCTTGATATAAGAATCTTTAAACATTTGCACTGGAAAACAAAAATACTGATGAAGAACATCGCTTATTTGCAGTGTGATCACAAGGTACAGTAAAAGTTATCTCCTTATTTTAGTGGTTGAGAGCAGAGCTATTCAACCCGAAAGTTATTTATTTATTTATTTGAATTAAAGTATTAGAGATCTGTTGGAAGTTGTTCCAAACTTTGAAACATTGCTAATACAAGACATTTACATTTAGAGACCATATTGACATACTGTATTGCGTTGCATTCAGTTTACCCCTCAAATGTTCATTACTTGGTATTAAAAGTCTTATTTGATATATGCATGGGAAACTGTCATGCCACATCAGCGACAGTGAACAATGTCATCTGATCTTAAACAGCATTTTTATTTTATTTTATTATTAAAAGTTGCATGTTATTTGTCAGTATCTCACTTGTTAAAACAACATGAGATGTCAGTACATTTCTGTATCATTTTTGTGGTTCTGAGATTTTTAGGGTGTTGCTACAAGCCTCGTTCAAGTAGAACTAGTTAGGCTGGTTTGTGAACACGTTGTAACGAGTGATTTTTTGGGGGGGCTGCTTTTTATAAACGTATTTCCAGTATCAGACACCATAGAATGTATTTGTGGGAAAATGATAAATAGACTAAAACAACAATAAGATAAACTCACTCAAGTCTACATTTAGTTTACGAATTTAAATGTAAATCTTCAACATTTAACATAGTTGATCTGTTTCAAGTTTCGCATTTACAACGAACGATAAGTTGGACTGCTGTCGGAAACTAAATTAAGAGCTGTAAAAGTGTCAAACACAGTACTTACATGTCCACGCTGCTCCAGTTGCTGTTTTACGTCTGTAGTGTACGCCTGCTGAACGCGCGATGACACGCCCCCTCAACGTGACGTCACGGAAGAACGTTCAAAATGACAGAATTCAAGTTCTTGACATATTTCTCAAATGTACACATTTTGTAAGTACAAATGAAACACAATTGAAAGAAAATAACAAAAATAGAACTTAAAAGATAAAGAAAACAAATTAATTGGCATCACAAATCTACAAAAAAAACCGTATTATATAACTATATATATATATATATATATATA
>NW_015552262.1:162310-165637 GCF_001515605.1 Sinocyclocheilus anshuiensis | reverse complement strand
AAAATATATAGATATATAATTATTTAAAAATGATAAATATGAGATATTTTAATAAATATATAAAATATGCGTATATATTAATAAAATGTTTAAAGTTGAAATAATAAAGTAATTTTAAAACATATCAAATATTTGAATAATTTAAATAATATATAGTAATTTTAAATAATTAATAATTCATAGATAATAAATAAATAATTAATAATATATATAGCTATTTCCATTCTCAGAAAAAAAAACAATTATTCTAATTTTGAGTAAAATCTTCTCAGATAATGAATCAAAAAGATTGTGGTATTTATTATAGTTCTATCAACATTTACGTCGAATACATTGTATTGTGGGATGCTGCATTCCTCTCCCTGTGCTGTTACTGTACATTCTGGCAAATTTAGTATTCCATATATTATATTCTTATTAAAAAAAACAAATCTGTATGTATGCAGTGTTTATACTGCATAGTATGAGTAGTATAGCAGTATGTCTACTGCATGCTGTTAATATGTTTTGATGCTGACATTAAGAAGCTTCTCAAATTTGGAATCTAGAAATGCCAGCATGAGCAGATTTGCATTTGTTTAATAAGATTCTCATAGGATTCATGTTTTGAATGAATGTTTATATAAAAACTATAGCAGGCTGTTTGTGTGTTTTCATATTTAATTAATGGAGCATGTGGGATGCATAAAATTAGCATGTTTTAAAGGTTCCTTGTCTTTTTATGAATTCAAGTATTTATATCTTCTGGATTGGCTCCTGCTTTGGCTGCAGTTTGTGTCCTCTGAGAAGTCCTGTAAGTCAATATGAATGATGAATTATAGGAGATTGAGTCTGGCATTGTCAGTGACGGAGAGGGATGAACAGGCCTTCAGAACGTCTGAAAGAGATGGAAAATTACTGTAGCCATCTTCCCCCGTTCTCCTTTCACATACAGCATTTCCACATGAATTCATCAAAGCTCTAACGTGAAAATAATAGCTCTGCAGTGTGTCTGAATATGAATAATTGGCTGAAGTTAAATGGTCTGAAATTCCAGGAAGACAGACATCGTATCAAGAGTAAAGTATTAGTCATGACACTTCTATGTCTCATAAACGCCATCCTGTGATTCTGTTGCGACAGGAGAGCATTTGAAAAACAGTCGTCCATCACTCTAATGGAAATGTATCGATTGTGGTGCAATGTGTTTCTGAAATAGTAATGAGTCTATTGAGGGATCACTGCTGAAAGGCAATAAGGAGTATTTACAGACGACTGCGTTGATGGGTTGTGAGTGTTTGCGTTGAATGAGTGGTGAAGGACATTCATTTGATGACAGATATATGAAATACGGTTACACACAGATGAAAGCACATAACATTAAAGGAATAGTTCACATGAAAATCAAAATGTGTGTGAAATTTACTCACCCTCAGGCCAACCAAGATTAGGATGAGTTTGTTTCTTCATCAGATTTGGAGAAATGTGGCATTCCATCACTTGCTCACCAATGGATGCTCTGCAGTGAATGGGTGCCGTCAGAATGAGAGTCCAAACAGCCGATAAAAACATCACAATAATCCACAAGTAATCCACACCACTCCAGTCCATCAGTTAATGTCTTGTGAAGTGAAAAGCTGCATGTTTATAAGAAACAAATCCATCAAGGCATTTTAACTTTAAACCATGCTTCTGGTCAAAATATGAGTCCAAAATATGAGTTCTCCAGTGAAAAAGTTAATCCCCTGTGGCAGCTAAATGCACCAACATATTTGTTTTGAACTATTTTGGACTGTTTTTCGCTTGTAAACGGTGCTTGATCTGTGCATACTTCTCTCCTGTTTCAGACCAGACGGCTTTTTCACTGGAGAAAGCAATATTATGGATTATGGACCCATATTTTTGCCTGAAGCTATGGTTTGAAGTTAAAAATGTCTTAATGATGAATTTGTTTCTTACAAACAAGCAGCGTTTCTCTTCACAAGATGTTAACTGATGGACTGGAGTGGTGTGCAAATGCAATTGCATTCTGACGGCACCCATCTACATCTTGGATGGCCTGAGGTGAGTAAATATACAGCAAATTAAATTTTGGGGTGAACTATTCCTTTAATCAGTCTAATCTGCTCATTCTTCGACCTCGAGTGGACATTAACATAGAGACAGATGTCTGAACGTGTGTGTGCGTGATAGAGCATTTCTGTTCTGCTGTTTGTGCTAAAGCCCTGGTTTTCATCCCTCCCCAACCCCCCAAAGATTAGCGAAAAAGAAAACATCTGTCTATACACCATTGCTCATGTTTTCTTTCTAAAATGTAACTTTTTTTCAATGCTGTAATCCTTCAAAACTGTTTTAGTCATGGCCCACCTCTTTCTCCAGGGTAAAAGTGTGTTCGCTTTCTCAATTCAGGGTTACAATAATCCCTACAAACCACTGTGCCATATGGACACAAAACAAATGCACAATCTCACACGCACACTTACACACTCACAGCTCGTATAGCGACTGTTTTGTAGTTCACAGACACAGTTGCTCTGAGTGTCACAAATATTGAGTGAAAATGTCCATTTTTAATTATGTTTAATGAATTAAAAAAGTTTTAATTGTAATGAATTAAAATATGAATTAAATATGAGTATATTTATATATATACTACCGTTCAAAAGGTCAGTACGATTTACAAATGGGTCACCCACTTCCCACCACATATAAGTGTTGTTTTGTGTGTAATTACACTGTAAAAGACAGTAATGTACCGTCAGTTAGTGCATTATGCTGTACCGCTACTCTCTGCTCCCTACATAAAGTGTTTTAATATAGTATGAAGCCTCTCTGTGAGGGTTTTTATAAAGATGGATTTGTCATCATGACATACAGAGTAACATGAAAATGGCAAAAAAAAGTTACACCCAGTTGTTTGTTTTAATTGAACTATTACATATGATACTTTGCATAAAGTGTAGGTTTTTATGAGCGAGACATTGAACCTTTCGCTCATTCTGCTTTTTAGTTTTGTTTGGAGTTATTTCTGTCAGCAGAGCAAAAATAGAATTAAAAAAGGAAAAAATACAATATTGGGTCTAAAATGTAAGCTACTCGTTAACTTCTTGTTTTTTTTTTTTTAACTGTTGTATTAATGCAATTTAAAAATTTCTCTCTAACTCTTAAGAGCAGATTTATTCCCAGTTGTTTGTTTTGATTGAACTTAACCATGGTATTACCATGTTTTTGGGCATGTACTTTGAACAACCTTGTAGTATATCATAATATTCTCACTGTTAACTAGCATGCATATTACTGCTTATTAGTAAAGCATATACATACATACAGTGGGTATAGAAAAGAATT